>NW_005842466.1:616894-673421 GCF_000455745.1 Alligator sinensis
AAGGAGGGTTTCCTAGATATGTTGTTGACATCTATTTTCTATCTAGGCTCAGACTGGTCTCTGGTCTACCTTCAGGCCTAGGGCCTAGGTCTTTCTGTAAGAGTTCTGTGTAGTCCTACACTAACCACTTTACATGCAGAAAATGCCTTGGTTTCCTAACAGGAAAAATAACTGGTCTGCTGTCTTGAGTGATATACAAGGTAAAAACCAGCTGTGATCACTTTTACAGGACATCTGTTTATTTCCAAGTTATCTCATTTGACTATAGGGATCAGAATATTCCCCGTGTTAAAGCACATCTTAATTCCTCCCACAGACTTTTGTGCAGTCTTTTGGGCTTGCAGTTTGAGGTGTTAAGTCCAATAAACTTTGTTTTGCCATTCGTAAATCCTCTTTAAAGAGCTCAATCTGTGGTGAGATCGAAGTGTTACCTGTCTTGATCTTGTGTGGGATAGTCTCCAAGTTGACAGACGGTGCTGCCTCATCCATCTGCTCTCTCGACAGCTCCTGGGAGGATGGTGCGTGGATGGGGTACTTCAGCTTGTTAAGTAGACAGCAGTGGGCTACATCAATATATTTACTGCTTTAATGAAATAAAAATACTGAGATGGACTTAGCGTTTCTCCAGATGCTTTACATAAATATAACAGAGCAGCAGCAAAATAAATGCATACATAAGGGCCTTTAAACATGCTAAAACCCCGATAGATATGTCATCAGGCACTCTTCACATGCTGACAGAAACTCATTCCCTTCCTGAATAACAATACATGAATTTCTAAAGTGGTCATGGCACCAATCTTTTAAATGGGGAGGAGGAGGCAAGATTTCTTTCATTCATCTACAAACTTGACCAACAGTCCACTTCTTTTTTTCTCCAAAGACATCCAAAGAGCAACGATTCATCTGTAGAGTGGGTAGCAAAAGGTGCAGAAATATCATCTGCTCAAAGTAATACCCCCAGGTAGAGTTATAAGTTGTGTTACAAATGTAAAGGTACTGAAGGGTTTGCCCAGGGCTTGCAAACCCAATCAGGGTGTTTGCACTGTTTTGATGTGGATTTGCAGCAGGCTGTGCGCACAGATATAGCAGTGAGACGCTTGGAGCTGAAGGCTGCAGAATGCATACACCTGATTGGCAGAGGAGCCATAAGCTACTGAGTACCCAGGATCGCCTGGTATCCTTTACTAAAGGAGCAGGGTTTGTGCAAACCAGTTCTTCTTCCCACCTGTTAGTTCCCTGGGTGCAGGAATTCACTGGAAGGGAATCAGGGAAGGGGGTTTGCTAGAGAAGGTTCTCTGGGAGACCTAAAGAAAGTAGCAGGGAATTGTGGCTTTGTGGGAGCTCCAACAGAGAACTCAATAAAGCACAGCCAAGAAGGGGCACTCCCGGTGCCAAACACAGGGGAGCTGCCTTAGGGAAGTATTTGGGGATGGTGTGATTGTTTGCAGGCATCCAGAAAAGACTGGAAAGGGGAAGAAGCCCCCGTCTTGGGAGCAGCTGCACCGGAGGTCCTGACAGGCAACTCCATCTTCCGACCAGGTGACAGCATTGCCACCAGTGGCGATGAATAGCGGGTGCACATGCATCCCCTGAGAGCACTGGTGCACCCCGACAGGCTGCGCTCCCCACTTAGTTGATGGGCAGGGGTGGCAGGCAGGAGCGCCGGTGCCCCTTCTGCAAGCACCGGCCAGGAAGTGGGAGCGCCATGGCCACTTCCGGGAGTGCTGTGGCCACTTCCCAGTTGGTGAGATTTGCTGCGGGGACACCCCCCCCCCCCCCCCCAAGCAGCGAGATTGGCTGCGGGGGGATCCTCCCCATTGCTGACTGGTTGCTGACTAAGGTGGCACCAGTCGCCCACGATTGCCACGCCTCTTCTGAGGCAGAGCGAGCACAGCTCCACAGGTGCTCAACTGAAACCATCTCACAGTTGACTGTTTTGCTGCAGGCAGAATGATTCTGTGGGGATCTGGCTGATTAGGTGTATATACCTATTATAAGTTGCCTGAGTCCTAAATTTGATAACATAATTGCTTTTGATGTATGATAGTATTTGCTGGTATAGATTATTATCGAGCTCATTGAAAATATTGTGTTTGTTACCTATTTGATGTTGCATCTGTAAATTTCTCCATTACTATTTTAAATAATAAATTATTGTAAATAGTGGAGTGCTCTCCCATGGTTCTCCCTGCACCAGGCCATACAGTAAATGACTGAGTAGTGACTCCTAGCCTGTTGACGGAGTGGGATTTGACCGAGAACTATTGGCACCCCAAGATCCTGAAAATTTGGACATGGCTGCAGGTAGCACCGCCACCAGGGTCACACAAATAAAGAAATATATAAATTATCATATAAACCTTCCCTGTGTAGAAGTATAAGATTAGAGTGCACACATTTTCAAGTGCCTTAAGCTAAGAATGCAAGTTTCATTGGCTTCAAAAAATCCAATAATGTTTCTTGCAACTTGAGTCTGTAGCTCACTTGTGTATTTTTCAAAATCCCACTGTCAATGCCTTATATCTTAACATGTGATAAAGATTTCAAAAGACTAATTTGAATACCCCAAATCAGCCCCTGTGCTACTTAAGCCACAAGCAGTGGTTATAAGACCCCCATATTAAATATTTCATTAATGAGGAAAAGAAAGAGCAATGTCATGCTTTTTAATCTCAAATGTAAAAAAATAGTCATTTTTGTACATTTGCACTGCAGTTTTTATTTTTAAATAGTATTACCATATATGTGGCCCATATTTATTGCTACTTGTTTCCTTTAGGGATTCCAGTAATTGAGTTTTTCCTATAAAATACACTTTTAATTTTTTGCTAACTCAGAAATAAGTGAATGAGTGACAGAGGAATTTGCCTATGCTGGTAGAATGCAATATTGTTAATTTCCCCAAAGCAACGGTCTACAGCACTAGCTGTGGCTAAATAATTGAGATAAAAAGATGGAGAATGAACACACCTGTTGTACCTAATTTGCCAAGGAAACTTCATTTATAACAGCCTTATTTCTCAGGAAAATCAGTATCCACTTCACAACCTGGTTATTTTTCTCTTTTCAATTGAGATGTTTAACATATTAAATGTAATAAGTGCAGTGTACTGTATTTTAGGAGCCAATGAAATAAAATTGTTTCAAAAGTATTCAGCAGAAAGATAAAAAATGGTAATGTTCACTTTTTTAGGATGAATTCTGTTCTAAAACTATATGCGTCTGTACAACAGAAATATGTGTTAAAAATATGTAAATTTTCCAAAGATACTGTTAAGCCATTGCCCTGAAAAATATTTGTAAATGGACAGCTACATTTAAAATTGAGTCAATTATCATGTTATAAATACCTTAAGGTATGGTTACAAGAAATAGGTCCCACGACATACATTAGGGCCTGTTAGTCATTCTCTGTGTGAAGAGGAAGAAGAAATGCTGAATATACTGACTGAGAGCCGGCATGGAGAGAGGAGTCCCCTGGGAGCTGCCGTTCCAGAGCAGCTGCTCCATAAAACTAGAGCAGCCCCAGAGAAAAGAAAATGAAAGTAGGGACCTGGAAGTAAAAAAGAAGGAAGGACATGGGAAACTGCAGACAGAATTCTGAAGTCCCAAGACCTGAGAAAGTGAGTGGTACAGCCGCAATGGTGGTGAGTCAGCAGCAGTTGGCTGGAGAGCTCAGAAAAGCTCAACTAAGTCAGGAGACATTGGCGGGAGAGGTGTCTCTAGGCGGAACTATGCAAGTGGTGGGGAAATCGCCAAGAAGAATGGGGCTTGCCATAAGGAGAGTGGCTAAATCCCAGTATAAGGTCTGGACATTAAGTTATTCTCTTCTCCCTTTTATTTTGATTTGCTGTGCCTTTTTCTCTGCAATCCAGTGTGCTATTAGGTCAGGAAGCCAGAAAGGCCCTGAGACACTTAAAAAGGAAAAATTTCCCCCAGACTGTGAGATATACCCTGGGAATAGGGGCAGACCTGGGGTACCAGCCCAGACAGGCTTTTTTCTTTTCATTATTCTTTTTTTTTTTTTGTGAGTACTGGTACTAATAGAGGGCTTAACCCTCGAGAGAGATGTATAACACTGGACTTACCTGAAATGGAAGAAGTCTGATATTCCACTCTGATTCCAATCTGTTGAGATGGCTCTCAAGATGCGCAAGTTCCTGAAGTAGAAAAGAAAAATTGCCAGTTAAGACCAACACAAATGAATGGCAGCATAACATATGGGTGGTGCTAGGCTGGGGAGTAGGGGCGGTCAAAGCCCCAGAAGAAACCTATCTTGAGATAACATTGTCCAATGGTGGGTATCATTACCACCTCCCAATTGTGATCTTTAAACAGCAAGGCATGGCAGACGAGAGTGAAGTTCACACAATTTTAGTCGAGCTTAGACCTCACTCCCTGGTAACTGCCCATGTACATGCTCTTACTTTGTGTCAAGTTACCATGGATAAAATCAAGTCAGCTACCACAGAATAGTTAATATGATATAAGCACATGCTTGCTTACCTTATAGTAACTTGTTCATTCCTTATAGTAACTTGTTCATATAACCATCCCCTTTCATGTATATGTTGGTGTGAAGGCTTCCATTTTGCTTTACAGTCTATAGCTTTTGCAATCTATCAGTACATATCTGCTATTTAGTCAACACTTAAGTATCCAGAACCCTCTCAACAGCAGGCTGAGATGCAGCAGCTACTTTCAGGCGGATCCAAACAAAGTATATAGGACAGGAAGTAAAAAAAGAATACTGGGCGTGTCTACATAAGATGCCTTAATGTGCAGTGGACTGTTCTACTGTGCATTACCGTCTCACAGCAAAAGCATCACAAAAGAATCTTTTGCTTTTGCTACTGCACATTAGCGCAGCTACTGAGCCTTTATCTTCATGTTAGAAGTACTAAACTTAAATGCACAGTAGCAAAGGTTCATCAATGAATGTATAGCTGCACCCACTTATCTTAATAGTGGGTTGTGCGTGGTAATTCTCTTGCTATTGAAATGGGAAATGATTTCTGATAGTCAAAAGCTCTTTAATTTAGCAGAAGGCATATCAAGATGTAGTGACTGGAGGTTGAAGCTAGATAAATTCAGGCTAGAAAAAGACTTAACTGTGAGGTAATTAATCACTGGAACAGCTTAAGTAGGGAGGTGGTAGATTGTCCATCATTTTACAGTCTTTGAGTCAAGACTGGATATTTTTTCCAAAAGGTGCTATAACTCAACCAAATGTTGTGGGCTTGATGCAGAAATTATTAGGTGAGATTGTATGACCTGTGTGATGATGAGAACAGATGATAAAAGTTGGTCCTTTCTGGCCTCAAAATGTCTGAATCCAGGAATTGCTAAGTTACTTTCTTCTTGCTTGGAAACAGTCTCAGTACAGGTTTTTTTAATTACCTTGTCTTTGTGGCTTGTTGGTACTTTCCAAAGCAATAATGTCTTCTTCTACCATGCTATGTATTGGTTCCATGCAACAGATTTTGTAAGAAGAATGGCACATACTAATGTACTAGGACAACTGGGCTTTCCATGGGTCATCTTGGAACAAGACAACAAGAGTGTATAGCAAGCACAAGCTAAAACTGGCACAGCCATTTATTTCCTCAAGTGTAATTTTATACTGGTTAAGAAGGTTTAAGATAAAAGAATAATTAGTTATGAAGGTTGTGGTAGAGTGCTGCTCTAACTTGAGTCTGCCCACCCTGGGCATGTCCAGATAAGCCCGCATGTGCCTCTTGCAGCATCTCAGACCCCTTTGAGACACTGCAAGAGGCAGATGCAGGAACAGGAAAAGGTTCCCCTCGCTGCAAGTTTGCAGCGGGGGGAGGGGAGGGGCAAAATTAGAACCCTAGATATCCTGGAGCCAAAAAAAAACAGAGCTAAAAAAATGTAGGGCAGGGCATGGTCCCAGACCACACCCTGAGGCAACTGGAGGCTGGGTCCTCCACAGAGATGTTCTGGCTGCCAGAGTGTCTCTGTGGTTGGCCCTCACCCTGGTACTGAAGCGCGCTGCCTGCTCATGCAGGGCGGGCAGTGTGCCAACAGCAGGGCTCCAGTGCTGGTAAGTAAGGGGTCGGGGGGCTGGAGGAGGGGGGAGGGGACTATAGGGGGACCCCCCACTGGCCCTGCCCACTCCCCCAGCCCCCACATCCCTGCCCGGCCTTGCTCCACTCCCTGCCTGCCCCCTGAGCCCCTCCATCACTTCCCCACCCGGTCCCATCCCCTGCCTGTCCATCAAGCCCCCCCAATCCCTGCCTTGCCCCACCCCATCCCCACCAACCCTCCGAGGCCCATGATCCCTACCTCCCCACCCCAGAATCCCCACAATCAAAAACAACAAACAAAACAACCCTTGGCACTTACTGGCAGGTCCAGCTGCCATCTGGGTCACTGGGGCCCCGCCCACACAGCACCGGGCAGGGTGACAGCCCCAGCTGCCCAGCCTGGGCCCTGCTGCCCCCTGCTTCCCTGTGCTGCCCCAGGGGGGAGCTGCTAGGGGGGCCCAGAGGCCCCACAGCCCCTGCTACAGAAAGTAGAGATTTTATTTTTTTTAAGTGTCGGTGCTTGGGGTTAGGGGAGCAGCCATCAAGGGGTTGGGGGTGCAAGTGGGGGATAATTGGGGGGGGGCTGTAGCCCCTGTGGGGGGCAGCAAAACATAGAGGTATTTTGAATTCATTTTATTATGATGATAGAGACACTGCTAGGCATCCAAACTGCTTTAACACTGTATATATATCAATAAAACATGCCCAACTGATCCCCCGCCTCTCTCTCTCTCTCTCTCTCTCTCTCTCTATATATATATATATACATACACATATAATATATAGTGGTCTTTTGTTTTAATTGTAGAGGAACATGGATTTCAGGGTTTTTTTACACAGTGATTTTGGGATTTTTTTTTATCAGGGATTTTTCAGTTTTCCAATAGGGAACACCAGAATTCCTGTTAAAGAGGCCAGTGGCAGGACCGTGA
Organism: Alligator sinensis; assembly: GCF_000455745.1. Classification (NCBI taxonomy): domain Eukaryota; kingdom Metazoa; phylum Chordata; order Crocodylia; family Alligatoridae; genus Alligator; species Alligator sinensis. Next base: position 623,877 of record NW_005842466.1, read on the forward strand.
GGGCTCATAACTGGCATCTTGGACCCAGCTGAAGATGGCTGACCTCCTGGCCAACTGGGGCCAGGAGGACATGCTTTGACAGTTCAAGGCAGGCCACCACACTGGGAACATCTTCTGGGCGATAGCTGCCCAGATGGCTGGGCAGGGGCACACATGGCAGTAGGGCCTCACAAAGATGCCTCTAGTGGCTGTGCAGTCCCCATCTGGGTCTGGCAGGTGTACAGCAGGTCACAGCCAGACAGCAACCCCCACTGCCAGACTGCTGCAGTGGGTAAAGGGTGCAGGGAACCCTCTGGGCTGCTTCAGCAGTCCAGCTGGCACAAGGGGTAGCATCCGCAAGTACCAATTGGCTGGGCCCCAAAAGCTCCTGACAGTGAGTAGCCCTGAGCTACTTGCCCAGGCAGCTTTTTATATTGCTGCAGCCAGCACAGGGCAGCTTTTCACACTGCTGAGGCCAGCACAAGTGCTAGCCCTGGGCTCTAGCTCCCCCTGGCTGCAGATCTGGGAGGAACCAGGCAGGGATATTTTGCCCCAAGTGGCACAATTTGCTCCACAACAAAATGCATGTCCAAGCACATGCAAAAGGCAAAAAGCCCCGGCTCAAATCTGCACCACTTCTATTTGAGCTGCTGCAAGCACACATGCTTGCATGTGTGGATGCACCCCCTGCATCCAAGCTGGCCAAGGGCTGGAGCTATGCCTAGTCGTTAATGCTGGGTTTGTACACCTAGCAAGTTATACCAAGCTCTGTTGGGCTGCACCTCTGAAATGTATCCCTATGCCCAGACCCGGAGTCAAATACCACATAACTAATTTTACGCTCTCAGCCTCATGCAGAATTTCAATGGAGCTGTATAAGCATAAATAAAAGGTTACGTTTTGCTCTGTTAAATATACAGTATAAGTATGTAGGGTATGCAACATGTCTTAGTTAAGGTTTAACTCTCTGAACTTGGTGACTTTTATTCGTCTCATTCCTTAACTTCAGTGTTGCACTAACAATATATATATACATATATATATATAACATTTCTATTTTTATGTGAGTCTGTTTAAATCTTTGTCACACATTATACAGCCTGGTAATGAACAGGTGTTATTTACATTTTTTAAAAATTCTGAAAGTGCAATGTTGGAGGCCTGGATCTTATAAAGTTGCAAATCCTATTTAATTATATTCAACAACTCTTACTTCCTCACATTGCTGCCTCCACCTCAGTATTTTTAGCTCAGTGATGATTTCCCCATCTGTCTAAGTTGTCATCCAAGACACAGGAAATACCAGCAATGGTACATTTTGATAGACCATGATACTATTGCATATTGTTTGGGGTTTTTTTAAATAACGTAGAAGATGTTATAGCATTTTTTGAAAATATTAACTCTCCATAGGGGTCAATAGAAGCATATCGTATATGTAATTTATTCACTAACAACTTTCATGGGTTTTATGAGTCTATTCACCTTCCTCGTTAATAGAAAATCTGTACTTTCCATGGCAACCCCCTATATCAGATGGCTGTACAGTAGCACTCTTGAAATATACCATAGATTTATTCAGTCTTCATAATCAATCTGGTCATAAATGTCATTGTAACTTGTCATTAAACTTTCCCCCTCTAGCAGCTCCAGCAGTTGTTTGATCCTTCCTGCTTTCCTGTGAAGCTTTTCCCTGCTGCACATCTGCATTGTCTGGGTTTTGGCCCTGTATGCAATATTTTCTCAATCGGTCACTAGCTGGGTGTGTAAATCCTGCATGATACAGCATACATAATGTGCTCTAACAGTACCAGGCAGCTTCTCATACACCCACTGATAATAGCAGTAATGATCATTTTGAGTGAATGCTGAAGACCAAATGAAAGTCAGGTGAACAAAAAGAAGTCAGCTCCTGAAGCTCAGCAACAGGATAAATTATTTTCTGTGTCTCTGGGTAACTGCTTGGATTTCAATTCACTTGAATTAGTTGAGACAGAAAAAAGCCACCTAGCCACCTATTAGATCAAGAGTAAATGCTATGATGCCAATAACATCTTAAAGGAAAGTCCTATGAAAGATTAGGTGACAGTATTTTATTTAGCCACTAGAGTTCAAGTTCATACAGCTCCTGCCTGCCATTAGTGTCGCACTATATTTTGGACTGAATTTCAACTCTTTTGCTCTATTGGTAGTCAGCTATATCTGTGCAACGGAGATGCAAAAAGGCTACCAAATATATGAATCATATTTAACACACTTTGCAAGGTAAAAATCCCAAAAGACCATGAGGAAACAAGTCCCTGCTCTTAACACATATTTAGGCCTCATACATTCAGTTTTTTCCAGGAAAGTCATGGCTTCCCCAGGAAAAGCCATGAATGTACACATGTCCAGGCTTTTTCTCCCAAGGTAAAAATGGCCGCTCCATTAGAAAAATAGCCTGGGAACACCCAGGGTTAAATCACTCCCAGGAGAGTTTCTCCTGGGAGAGTGAAAGTCTGTACATGCCATGGCTTGTCTCAGAAGAGAACATAGTTCTCCAACATTCCCTGATTCCTTCCAGGGAGACAGTCTGTCCCTCGCTGGAGTCTGCTGCTCCATCAGGGAGCAGAACATACTCCCTTCATGATCCCCACATTGTGCTGCAGCGAAACACAGGCTGACCATGGGCAGTCTGGCTCAGCCAATCAGAGCCGTTACCAGACAGACTAAGGATGTTTGCGAAGTATACCAAGAAGCCCCTGCTCTCGGCTGCATAATGCCAACACTGCAAGCTCTCCACTCTTTATGGGGCTCAGCATTCAAACGTTTGTATGTACAACTCCGGGTAAGTATCTTTACTACAAGAGGAAACCTGGGAGAATTCTCCCAGATTATTTGAATCTGTATATGCAGCCTTTGATTGCATTTTCAATGACCTGGAAGGAGCAATGGGTATCCAGCTGGAGGTAACATTTCCCTGATTATACAACGATGAGGATGAAAAGTTAAGTCAATTCAAAAGAAGAGGGCAATAACTTTCAGGATGATTTGGATGCACTAGGAGCCTGATGAATGTTTTATGCCATTCAATATAAAGCAGATGTAGGGTAATGAGGCTGGGGCAAAACACATCAAACTGGAATATGCTCTTTATGGCAGTAATATGCTACAAAACATTGAGCAAGAAGATCGGGAGGTTATGCTGTCTAACACTGAAACCTTCAGCAGTGTGTGTAACAGCTGGAAAATAAAGATTTCATCTGCTTAACTAGGGGTCTTGACTGAAAGTCAAAGGAAAGTGCACTGGCAGACTTGGAGATTGCGTGTATGAGAGAGCACATTTCTGGGCACCATAAACACAGAAAAGATAACACAGATGTGAGCTGCTAGAGTCAAGTGAGAGCTAAGGTCCCTTGTGGTTTGCAATGTTACCCACACTGTAACCAGTTCCCCTCTAGCAGCTCCAGCAGTTGTTTGATCCTTCCTACTTTCCTGTGAAGCTTTTCCCCACTGCACATTTGCACCGTCTGGGTTTTGGCCCTGTATGCAATATTGCTCTAGGTTTACACCAATGTAATACCACTGAATGCAGTGTCAATTCAATAGCGTATCAGACATCCTTGCAGTCTATAATGCTTCATTATAGAGGCCCCATGCAGACTTGCTAGGCAATATTGCTGTTTGGCATTGTTGAGATAAGAGGTGAAAAGAACTTGGTTCAGGTAAGGAACCTATAAAAGTGACAAGGAAAATAGTGGGGAACATAACAGTGGGGAAATGAAGACCCTGTGCAGAGCCTAAGCAGGTCCTAGGTATGTCTATACTGTAGTCTGCAGTGCAGGGAGAGACACCTGCCCTAACTTTAAATGAGGTAGTTCAGGAACAGCAAACAGTTTAGCTCATTGGCGACGCATAGGGGGTATACGCAGGTACACATGCACCCCCTGAGATTGGCCGTGCAACCCCTGGCTCCAGCCGCAAAACTGGAAGTGCGGCAAATGTGCACTTCCAGTTTTGGCACTGGCAGTTCTGCGCCCAGAGATTGGCCTTTGGGGGACGCCTGACGCCCCCCCCCGCCCCATTGGCCAGACTCGGGAGGCCCATGGTTTAGCTGCAACACTCTGGAGCTCAGTTCACTGTGGCTCTCTGTTGCTTGGCCCCTGAGATGTGCCAATGGGACCAACATCTTGCCTCAGGACACCTCAGTTCCTCCTTTCTCATCCAGACCTTGTCAGCTTCTAGCAGAGGGGATTTTGCCAACTAAAGAATCATACTTTTTATTCAGCATCTGCTAGAAATTACAGATCCCTCCTCTTCAGAAGAGGCCTGCCTGTATTGCCAAAAGTGCTAAAATTATGCTCACCCCTGACAACAAGTTAATAAGAAACAGCTAAAAAGTTTATTACAAAAAAAGCCCAAGAGAAATCATAAAAAATCAGGTGTATGTTGAATGCAGACAGAGATACGAAGCAGAACAGAATACTAGTTATGATCTTACCCCTGAATCTTTACACTAGACTGCAGCTGCTGGTTTCTGACCAGAATGAATGTTTCTGCAACCCTAGCTCTCAGGCTGCATTAGCCAGCTTTCTCAGCTGGGGGACTAAGCTAGCTGAAGCTTCATGGATTCATAGACCACAGCCTTCTACCATCACAAGTTAAATACTTGTCCTTATCTGGCCATTAACAGTTCTCTATTGACTTCTTGGGGAGCCTATACTATGCATATCACTTCCTGCCCCAGATGTATATCTGTTTGACAAGACAGGTGTCTTTTTTCACCCAATTATAACCGGTACAAAATGTACATCCTTATAGCCACAAGGATTACTGATCCCCAAAGCAGAGATACAGTCTTTATCAGATACTATTTTAACAGAAAACTGTTGCCCCCCTGCAACACCTCTTACCTTTCAAAGATAAGGTATTGCCTGGGTAAGGCCTCAGCCCATGTGCTAACCCCCTCAGCCCCCAAATGCAAATGCTCAGTGGTTACCCACTAGATATGTGAATAGGAGAGGAACTGTTAACTATACTGCCCCAGCCCAGCTGTACTATAAACCTATAAAAAGACATTCACAACATGTAGTCCATACAAATAATAAAACTAGCTACAGCTTATCATTAGCTACTATTAGAGACCACATACTATATCAATAAATCTAATTCAGGAACCATGTCTGACACTCTACAGATCACCCCCAAATATTCCTACTCTTGGGGTGAATGAATGACAGTAGCATATGGTCTGCAACAAGCAGACTAGGATAGAAGATGGCTTTTAGTTTTTGCTGAGTAATTTCACAGCAATCCATTGAGGGCACCTAGCTGTAAATGGGTTGCAGTGCCAGGAACCAATAAGATCAACATTAGTAAAAGCTGGGCTACTCCTTAAATGAATCACTTTTATGATGATTTGTGTGTACCTGGGTGGGCAGTAAAAGCTCCTACACTTCCAGCTACCTCTTACATTAGTGCTGTTTTTGAAGATGGGCTGCCTGCATTTCCCCTCTACTAATGCACCATGGTCCTGTATTACAGTTCATCAAATTATCCAAAACTTTGAAGTTTTGTTTTGCAAACTCTACTCATCTCTTTTTCAAATCTGAAGCGCATCTTCATCCTGGATTTTTTTAAAGGCCCAATCCTGTAAACATTCACATTGTGCATATTAAAGTAAAGGGAATTAGTTTTGTAGATAGACTTAATCACACACGTAAATGGTTGCAGGATGGAGACCGTGGTCTTCTAGGACTTCCTTTTATTTGTGATCAAAACTCTAAAAAAATAAAAATAAAAAAAATGCCAGAAGCAAAAGACATTCAGTATTTTTCCCTGAGGCGTATTTCCTGAATGGATTTACAAACGCTCTTGTCATCAAGACAGTAATAAGTCTGAGGATTTCTGACGCATCATTCATAAAAGATCTAGGCCCCTCTGGTTATGACCCTAACAAAGGGATGTTTACTTTCAAGGTTTTGCTAAGAAGCTTCTTAGTTCTTTCTTTTGTGATTTGGTATTTCTCTGAAGGAAAAAAAAGAGAGAGATGATAGACTGCACTGCAGTGTTGTTGCTAGTTAGTGATGCTGAATGCAAAAAAAAGTGGGGCATGAAGAATGCACTACATGGAAAAATAGTCTCAACATCACTGGCAAACCAGAAAAAAAGCAGCAGCAGCTACCAGTCTAGATCAACTATTATACTTGCGTTCCAGGATTGAACCCAGGCATCCCCATTTAAACTTGTCTAACTCCAGAAAGTGAGAATACAGCAATAGCTGAAGGAGGTGTGACATGACTGCTCAGTGCAAACAAAAGAGTCACGGTCATCTGTTATTGACTCAGGCAATAGCTTGCACAAATTAAATGAGTCGTTTAAAAGGAACCCGCCTCCTAGCTGGCTTAGAGAAGGGAACCAAAGAAGAATCTTGGTTAATTATATTTAAAAAAAAAAGATTGGGAATGAGCAACATTCTTAGTCCAGAGTTTTGTTAGTTGGAGAAGAGAAAATTGAAAGAGGTGGGAGGGGTGTTGAATGTGATAAGAGCCTTCAAATGCAAAACAAAAGTTATGAAGAGGAGTGTAGGCAACTGTTCTCTATGGATGAGACAAGAAAGAATGGACTTCAGTTTCAAGACAGGACCTTAATGTTAAATATGAGGGAAAATGTTGTTATTGTGAAGATGGTTAAATACTGATTACCTAGAGAAGTCATAGACTAGCTGTCACTTGCTGTAGTTAAATGCAGGTAAGACAAATATTTTTTCTGGAACCATTTCTTCCTCAATGACCTAGATTAGTGCTTTTCAACCTTTTTTTCATTTGTGGACCTTAAAGATTTTTGAATGGAGGTGTAGACCCCTTTGAATGGTCAGTGTGGGCATTCACATACTTTTGATTGATTGCAGTCATCTTTCACAGACCCCCTCTTAGACATAATCTGCAGACCCCTCAGAAGTCTGTGGACCACAGATTGAAAAACCACTGACCTTGATGACTTCTCAAGGTCTCTTACGGCCCTAGACATTAAATATCCTCACAAGAAAACAGCTGTGAGCTAAATTATATAATTGCCCGTTAAACATGTAATGTGTAGGTGCCAGCAAAGTCCTTTCTTACATGACCTAAACTGGGGAAGAGCTCTACTTATTTAATCTATGTAATGGCATCGTTCTATAATTTTCAATAGGGAGTTTTTGTGCCCCCTGTAGGTGAATGTTACTCTACGAAGGCACACAACTCTCTTCTTTGTTTCACTGAAAAGCATTTGGATGTCTCCTAAGATGGATTGAAGGTATGATGCGCTCCATCTATTTTAGGGTATGGACAGATGGCCTTTCAAAACATTTGCAGTTCTGCCTTTAAGTGCTTTTTATGTGTACCGTATTAGTACCATGTAGTTACATGCAGCCCAGACTTCCCACTTAAATTGTCTCAAATCTTGCCAGCCCTAATGCTTTTGGATCGCTTCACACCTATCCCAGCATACCTTTCACCAATGATTCCACCATTTCTACAATTGTCAGATTCACAAGAGGGCTGGTCATGTACATGCCCATAGTATTCCTAGCTGAAGCAGGCAACAAACACCTTTCATATCTTTGCCTTCACAGTTTTTGAGCAATGCCACGATGCGTCTGCTCTCCACCTCTAGGAGAGCAGCGAGTTTTCATGACCTGGCTCTATGCTGCTCTCTCTCCACATTTGGGAGCTCAGGTCTTGATGCTGCTGGCACTGGCCCTTGTGATGGAAAGGTGTTTCTTTACCTGTGCTCTGTGAATCTGCGATCAATATGCCTGAACAGGAAGAAATAAGAGACTCCATGGACAATGGATTTCTCTGGGATCACTTGTAGACTGCCTACTGCCACTTCTAGTCAGAGACACAAATGTGGATTGGTGGGAGTGGAGAGTGCTGAGACCCTGGGGTCATAAGCTGGTGCAGAACATCACACCAAGCAGGGCACAATTCTTTGAGCTCTGCTTCAGGCTGACCTGCACCCTCCCCTTCATGGAGGCAAGCCACCAGCAAGAGGCAGTTCCCATGACTGTGGAGAAGCAACTGATAGTGGCCATATGGAAAATAGGAACTCCTTAGTACCCACTGGCTGTCAGAACCAGTTCAGTACTGGTCTATACTAGACACCTGATGCCAAGATGGACTTCAATTACCACATGCACGGCTTACAAATGATTTTGGAGCACCGGGTTTGTTGCAGGGGGCAGTTGGGGCTGTTCCTGAGCACACAAGAACAGTACTTGCCCCTGATAATCACGTTAGTGCTATATACATTTTTGTAGTCAGGAGTTGGAAGCTACCCAAAGGATGCTTGGATGGTGGAAACCCAGAAGCTCACCAGTTACAACCCAGTTCTGGAGATTGATCTGCTTGAGCTCTGAGAGTGTTAGAGAATAATTTGTAGCCTCCCTAACCTGTGGCATGGTGTACTGTCAGGGCAAGAGGAGCCAGGTTCCCCAACCACCAGCTTGCAGGGGGTGGGGACTCAAATTTAGGTTTCTTACTTTCTGCGTAAGCCCTACCCTCAGCTTGTGGGGGCAAAACATGGGAGGGCCCACCTCCTATTCCCAGACTTCTACTCTGGTATGTGCACATGTGCCTGGCAGATGTGTGGCCAACAAGTAACCTATCAAGCACACTCAGTCTACATGTATACATTTGCACCCACAGTGCACAGGCAGTGCTCAATATGCACAGTTACACAGGTGGAAAACCTCCATTTAGATATAGTGTGGGAAACACAGCACTGTTCTCGGTGTGCAACTACAATGCTCAATAGCCTCTTTCCTGAAATGAGTCATTTTTTCTAATGATGTAACTGGTATAAACATACTTGGGGGACTAGTTTACAGCACCTGGGATTCTTTGCCAGGTTGGGGGAGCTTTGGGAATGAGATGCAATCCCATTCCCATGATCACCTTTATCTTCTCCCTGCAATGGGTTGTTAGGGGACCTGGGAAAAGGAGGAGGAGGGTGATGATGCACTAGCTAGGATTGTATTACTAGGGGGTGGGGGGCGGGCATCCAGGGACTCTGCATTCTTCAGGGCACACTCCACTGGCCATGCACCCCAACTTCCAGTAGTCCATCAGATTACAAGCCGGTGTATTAAGATTTAAGTGGTTTACAGTGCAGTAAATATCTGTCGATATATTCAGTGGAAAATTTTAACATAAGCCATCTCTATCTGCTGAGAATTTTACTTTCCCTAACTTCATAGAATACACAGCATAACAGAACATGTGACCTGGGCAAGTAAACATCTATATAGGCAGCAACATAAAGCTTTGCTTCTACAAATATCCTAGAACTTATAGGCAGGCAAGGTTCTATGGGTAGAAGTGATATCTTTTATTAGACCAGCTAAATAGTTGGAAAAAAGTTCTTTGCAAGCTTTCAGGAACAAATACCCTTCTTCAGGCATTGAGAGACTCTGCGTTGTTCTGAGTTCTCCAAGGTAGAAAAGAAGCTAAAGTGTGACAAGAAGTCTGAAAATGTAAATGAGTGGAAGTTGGCAAGACAATGGGTAGAGAGAGGAGAGAAAAGGGTGAAGGGGGAAATGCAAATGGTCAGCTACAGGCAGGTATCTGGTGAATCAGATGTCAGGCAGGTTATAATGCACCATAAATCCAATGTCTATATTAAGTCCATGATGTTTTTGTATCCAGTAGACTTTTGAAGTGAAGTTCATAGGCTTGTCTACAAAAGGTGTTTTGTAAGTTCCCTTTGAGGATTAGAACTGAGAGATCAGAAAGAGTGATCGTCTTGTGAGAAGTGGGCATCCACAGTGTATTGGATATTTTTGTCTTTGATGGATTTTTGGTGTGCGTTCATTCTGATACACAGTTGTGGTTTGGTCTCTCCTGCATATTTTCCATCAGGGCATTTGGTGCACTGGATGAGGTATATTACACTTCTGGAGGTGCAGGTCTAAGATCCAGGGATGGTGATGGTTCTGTTGTGGGATGTAGTTATTGTGGGAGTGGTGGTGATGTGTTGGCAGGTTTTACATTTCTTGTTTTGGCATGGTCTAGATCAATTTGGTGTAGTTTGAGTCATAGGGAGTTTGCTTCTGGGGATGAGGTTGGCGAGGTTCAGTTCTTGTTTAAAGGCTAGGATGTGTGGTTCTGGGAAGATCTCTTTAAGAATTGGGCCTTCTTCTAGTATGGGCTGCAATTGTTTGAAGATTCTCCATATAGGTTCCAGAGAGGGATGGTATGTCATAACTAATGGTGTGCGATTTGTGGAGATTTTCTTTTTTGTACCGCAGTAGTTCTTCATGTGGTATCCAGGTGGCTCTTTCAAAAGTGTGATCTATATCTCTGGAGCAGTGTCCTTGTTGGGTCAAAGGCCCTTTGAGATTTGCATGGTGACAATTGTGAGTAGTCTTCATAGTGCAAGGTCAGTGGTATCAGAGGGCTTACCTGTGTATTACAGCTTTCTTGGTAGGTTTAGGTGATTGCTGGTTTTGTGTATGTTGGTCTGTGGGTTTCTTGTACATGGTGACTTGGATTTTACCATTTTGGATATTGATCATGGTGTCCAAAAAGGATATGTTGGTGTTGGAGTATTCAAGAGAGAGTCTGATGAAGGGGTGATGATTGTTGAATTTGTAATGGAAATCAATCAGGGACTTCAGGTTTTTCTTCTAAATGAGAAGATGTCATCTATATATCTCAGGTATAGCATGGGTTTGATGGTGCAGTTCTTGAGCAATTCTTCTTCCAGGTGGGCCATGAAAAGGTTGCCATATTGTGGGGCCATTTTGCTGCCCATAGCTATGCCCATGATCTGGAGGAAGTGGTGGTTGTTGAAAGTGAAGTTGTGTGCGAGGATGAAGTGTATAATTTCAGTTATATCTTGAGGTCTGTACTCTGACTTGTAATCTTGCTCTTGTATATATGTAAAGCAGGCTTGGATGCCATCCTGGTGTGGGATGTTGGTATATAAGCTGGTAACATCCACGGTGGCTAGGAGGGTATTGCTGGGAAGGTGGTCTATGTTTTTGAGTTTTCACAGAAAGACTGTTGTGTCTTGGATAAAACTCAGTCTTTGAGTAACAAGAGGTTTTAGGATGGATTTGATTAAACCTGATATTTCTTTATTTAGGGTTCCATGGTTGGAAATGATAGGTCTGGCAGGGTTACCTTGTTTGTGGATTTTAGGGAACATGTAAAATGTCCAAGGATTGGTTAGTGGAGGGATCAGAGTCTGAAGTTTTTCTTGTAATTCAGATGGAAATGATGTGATGGTGGTTTTGAGCTTTGAGGTGAAAAGGGGAGTTGGATCTTCCTCTAGGTTTTCATAGTAGGTAATGTCAGAGAGTTGTCTATTGGCTTCTTTTATGTAGTCTTCACTGTTCAGGATAACTATAGCTTCTCCTTTATCTGCTGGTTTTATTACTATTCAGTGGTTGGATCTTAGAGATTGTATGGCCCTTCTTCATAAGAGGGAGAGGTTGTTATAGTAGTGTTTGTTGCTCAGCAAAGCTTGCAAAGAACTTTTTCCCAACTATTTAGTTAGTCTAATAAAAGATATGACATCTACCCAAAGAACCTTGCCTCCCTATGTCCTTAGATCAACATGGCTACAATCAAAACCCTAGAGGTTATAGCACTTTGTTAGGACCTGAGAGATCTGGATTCTGGCCCCGCTTTAACCATAAGCACCAGCAGGAAGATAGTTGGAGACTTCTTATGTCTTATCAGAATAGTAAATTAAGGGCCAGACCTGGCTTTACATTATATTTTAATATTAGAGGAATGTAGCAGTCTGGTTCAGTTGAGTTGCATCAATGCAAAAGAGAGGGCCTGCAGAGTGATGTGTAAACAAATTGATCACAAGTCATTAGTATGCCCATGCCACACTTTCTGAAAGCTGGTTATGTCATGAGAGGTGTCAAATAAGTAGGATATTCAGGAAAAAAATTGACAATGGAAAAAGCCCACCAGTATCCCATAAGGTTGGGTGGGATAGTGACAGAGACTAAAGAATGCTGAGTATTATATATACAAGGGTTCTTTTTTTTTCTGAAAGCAAAGTCTGAAGGTGAGTCATTTCTTGGGGAGAGTGGGGCCGATCTTTGTAATAAGTGAATTCCACCCTATTGCAAGGACTCTTTCAGCTAAACTCCTTTTGCCTTCAATTCAAAGTTTACCTGAGATAGATCGTATATTATAGCAGCAGGGAAGGCAGCTGACCGATCACAAACAAATGGTAAAGGAGCACACACTTGAACATCAGTTATGTGAATGGATTCCAGATAACCAGAGCAACCCTTTCTCTGGCCTTTCTTCTGATTAGAGACCTGACAAAAGTTATGACCATAGCAAAATTCAGACTGACTTAATAACACCACTCAACTAAGGTGTGTGAGACCAGAGCCTTTGAGCATCTGGTCAACAGACCCTCTATAGAACAGTAACCTTTGAAGTCTGCATTCAGGATCTGAAAAGGCAGGTTGATTCACCAAGTACTACAAATTCGTATTACTTAGAGATTTTTTGGTTGTTTTTTTGGGGGGAGGGGGCACAAGCACCCTGTAGATTGTTAGGATATGCTTTATCTTGAAAACACCCTACTGATTAATGAAATAGTCTTAAGTCATAAGAAATAAAACCTTTTTGTAAAGACCAGCATGGTATTTTAGTCAACAGGATCAAAACGCTCCATGCAGTCTTCACTGAGATTGGCAACAAAGATGTTAATTTTGCTTTCTGTGGACATCCATGCACTAACCACTACTCAGTTTTCCTAGGAGAAGGTGTTTAGTTCATTGATGATACAAATTACATTTGAATTCAAGACCTAGGGGCTAATGTACATGTGTGGATTCAAAACCAAAAAATCAAACATTGGTCAGATCTGAAACAATTGCCACAAGTGCAATGAATTCAACACTAAGGCATTTTTAATCATTAAAAGAGAACAACATTCCCAGCTGTCTTTTGACCTCCTGCTATGTGAGCCACTCATTCTGTGGGTCAAAAGTACAGAAGTAGCAGTTTTATAAATAATAGCAGTTTAAGTATCATTTAATAGCTTCAAACACAGCAGTGCAGTTCTGGAAAACCTTTAGAATAAGGACAACAACTTTTAGTCTTTCAGTTTTTGTTGTCTTTAATCGGGATTTAAGTGCTGTTGGCGGCTTTGTTTTGTTTCTGTGTTTTTAATTGTTGCAAATTTTTAATTCCTGGTTCAAACAACTTAATTTCACAGTTTGAGGATTAATTAGTAACCACTTGGGGGAAAAAATTACTGAGTTTATCAGGCTATAGTGGGGAGAATCAGCATAATGTACTTGTAGAAAAGGATTTTTTTTTCTATTTCCCTGAGCAACATGGCTTTAAACTATTACAGTATAATGAATATTATTCTCAGGAAAGTGTGCATCTAAATGACTTTGTGGGGTCCTTTTTCTAATTTGCAGACCACTGTCTCTTTTTTGTCAAACCCAAAGCACATCAGCACTACTGAGAATATACTTAAAGGGGGGGAATAGTGGAAGGGACAATTCTATCCTTCTGCACAGTTTTTCTCAACCTCTTTTGTACCAGGACCCATTTGTACCAGGACCCCACAGTGTGTGGGGCAAGGGGGGTGTTTGTGTGGGGTGAGGGGGGTCCCAAGCAGCCCTTTGCAGGCTGCCAACCTGCAAGGGAAAAGCCATAGTTTCCCATGTTTTTCTCCTTCAAAGGAGAATCCATTTTTAAAGTTTGTTCGCAACTCTTCCACATATTTTTGCGACCCAGTTTTGGGTCGTGATCCATGGGTTCAGAAACACCGCTCTAACAGGCTTCATTTAGGTAAGTTATCATTTTGCTTGCCCATATTTCCTTTGAGTGTTGGATATTGTATTATTTGGAGAAGGAAGGGTAGAGTTGCACCTTATAGACCAAAGGTAATTCAGAGATGCATAAGCTTTTGTAAGCAACACCTAACTTTATCTGAATGTTTGGAAATAATAATACGTTACAAGTGAATGTCAAGGTACAGCCCAGGAAATGTAGGTGGTTCCCTGATTTGTCAGGTAATGGACTCTGATGAAATACGAATTCAAACTCATCCTGAGGCTCTGAGGGGCTGTCTCAGGAAACAAATGAAGGGTCCATCCCAAGGATTGTACTCTGATCGTGTTTTTCCATCAGAGACTCAGAACACTATTTTTAGACAGATGACTGGACAACGATGTAGCAAGCCAGAATTATGGCAGTGTTGGGCAGTGGCGCTAAACTTGTGAGATCAGATTAAGAAGCTGCTAATGAAGCTGTCCTTGCAGGATTTGGACTGGTAGTGGCACAGCAGGGGGGCGGGGAGAGGAGGCGTTGCTTTGGGGGTTTTGTTAGTTTTTGTTTGTTGGGAGGGGGGGGTAGGTGGGGGACCATGCTGGGCCATAGCTGAGCTAGCAAAACTGATGTTACGGAGCTGATAGCCAGGCTGACTCTTTGAAAACCAACCAGCCAGAACAGCCCCAAGTGATGCAGATCTAGCTGGACGGGGAAACAGAGGTGGAGTAAAGCCACTCACCGATTCCATCAGCTCTGAATCTGTTTGGATTGGTGCGTCAGGTTTTAGGGAGTGGAAATTGCTTTCTACACAAGAACTCACATACAACAACCCAATTCATTATCCGGACAGTGTCAGTTATATTGGCCAACACATTGTTTGCTGACCCTTTGCTTATACATAAATGATAGCTTTTGTCTTTTTTTTCCAAATGAACACTGTTTGAGGGTTCATATTTCCTGCATGCTGAGACATCTGGTTCTCCCCATCACATTATACTAGCCAGCACACGGAGCTACGATCTACCAAAAAAGATGGGGAAGGGGGTCCTGCCTCTCACCACCCACAGCATCATGCTGCTACCTTATTTTCTTGTGTACCCTGGAGTAGAAAGAAGGGTAGAAATGTGATAAAATCATTATTTTTAAATGGCCAAGTCTTCTAAATATCCTTGAAGAGTCCATTTGCCTGTCAGACCCTGCCAATCTTGATTTGGATACTAAACATGGACTCCCCCACATCCGTTCAAACTTCTCTCCGTTCACATGCAATAATAAACTAAGATAACAGCAAGAAATCATAAATCAGTATTTATGAACATCAAGCCACTACACCCATTAGGCAAGGTCCACAGACTCATGGATCCCCTTCTAGGAGATTAAATCCTTGCAACTCTGATAAAATCCCTCAGTTTGTATAACTGAAGAATAAAACATCGAGAGTGCACATTTTTCTTTTCACACCATTAGTCCATGTCAGTCTCTCCACCAGCTGCAGCCCTTTGTCAATGCTCTGATGCTGCCATTAAACTGTGTTCAGCTACATAAGTATAGCAGCTTTTCAAACCTCGCCAAAACTGGTAGCAGGGTTTAGTGAGGCGGTACTGCATACATCTGAGTTTCGCTCATTTGAAACCTTTTCTTCTTAAATAATTGAACATAGATAGGCTCCTGAGTGAGCTTTTCCAAATGGATCCATCCCTACATTAAAACACGTCTAGGGACACCCTGTGCATATTCTCTTCATTGCTGCATGAATGCTGCATGCTCAGTTATCAAAATAGTTAATGTTCGATGGGACTTACCAGCTGTAATGACTTAGGGCATGCACCCCTGCACTGAAGTCAAAGGGTCTGATTCTCAAAATTCTTCCATAGCTAGAAACAGGCATAACTCCACTGACTTGAAAACTTAAGGTGGTTTTACATTATGATAACCCAAGTCAGAATCTGGCTTTGTGCACATGGGGAAAATCAGAACAGAATTTGAGCCTGATTCACATATATTTTACATGCATGGCAATTAAAAAAAAACAACAACGCTCCATTCTGGGCCATAGACTGCTGTTTTTCCATTTATTTTAATATAATAAAGACATAGTTACACTGCTGTAATTTCAAACAAAGTCTGGTCCGGTTGGGCGAAACTCTTTTGCCCATGGCTGTGCTATATTTTAAATGTCCTGAGATGCCTGTCCTGGCTTCTTATGCCACCTGTTTGCAAAGCACCAAGTGATTAAGGTTGGACATATAACAGTGTCTAAGAGGAAGAATACATATGCAGGAAAGTTACTGCATTAGGGCAAAAAACCCCCAAGACCTGTCATGTTTTGGGTGCAGAATTTGCTGCATTCCTGATAAGTAAAATGAGTGTACCTGGCACTGTGGACAAGGAAAGGGAAAATCTAGACTACAGCAGGGAGATTCTGAGTCTCTAGTTAGTTCCTGATTTGTCTCTGAGCTTCGCCTGCTCAAGGGAATATTTCAGTCTTAAAGCCTGATTCACTGAAGAACCGAGAGATAAAAGAAGCTGAAAGAGTATATTTTTATAGACTATTTCTCAAAGTGAAAATTTGTTTTTGAAGCTTTTATTAAAGCCTTGCCTGAATTGTATTCAACCCCATGTCAGTGTGTTAGCCTGACTCAATGCCTGTCCCTGTTTTTTTTTTTTCCTGATTGACTTTCATCTCTCTCTTTATAAGACTGCGGATTCTCTCCAGCATTTAAAAGCTGACTTCTTCCCCTCCACCCCAGCTTCTTGAATGCAAATGTGGTTCTAATCAAAAGAGCCATTTGGAGATGGAAGGAGGAGGGGAAAAAAGCAAAAAGAAAGGGGCATGTTAAGGATGGGGTATAAAATCTATGGAAGAAAGAGGCAGGGGAAAATTCTTAGTGAAGTGCTTTGTTCACAGTTACTCACAATGTTCATTCCCTGTCTAGCTAAAAGCAATGCTATAAGGATTTAAGTCTACATATCCTTCTGTCAGAGCTTGTGACTGAAGCTACTTGCAGATAAATGATGTCTTTTCCAAGGCCCCTGAAACTCCTGGATACTCCAGTTCCTGCATCCCCCATATCCCAAGTACATTTTGCATTCCAAAAAAAGCAACAATTGTCAATTCCTTCATTATTAGCCTGGGCTTAGTCTGCTGGATGCACAACATTTTCAGCTTCCCTTATTCATTCCATTCCTTTCTAGTACATACACACAGGAAGCAATGGCTTAGGGCTTTCTTACACATTACTTTTTAAGCTTCTCAAATGTTGATCAGTGTTATTGTTAGCTTGAGTGTAGAGTAGTTACACATTCAGGCAAAAAATGTTCTCTGTCTGTCTCCAACCTACGCAGCTGTGACTTGCCACTCGGGGACTGGCGAGCGAGGCCAGGCTTCTATCTCTGCTCCAGGTGGGGGTGGACTGGAGAGATGGGTTGGCGTGGGCAGAAGGATGAGGCCATAAGAAAGCTTTAATGATGGAAACTCGGTTGTGAAATGGGACGTGGAGAGGCAATGGGTGGGAATGGTACCTGGGGGCTGTTTGGTGAACTGAAGTCAGTCAGTCACTGAAACAACTAAAGGACAAAATAAAAGATTTTAAAAAGAAAGAGTAAGTAAATTAAAGAAAGTCTCATTTTTTAACAAATTGGGATTGGGGTTTGAGAAACCCTAGGTCACAGAGACCCTGATCTGCCCCCCTACCTTGCTCCCTGCTCTAATGCACCCTCCCCCCCAACCTCCCCCAAGACCTCCCTCCCAGATGTGTCTGTGCCCCTGCTAGCTGCCCAGCCAGGTCACAACCCCAGGGGCAGAACGGGAAGTTGGCTTGGTGCCAGTACCACCCTACCTGAGCAGTAGAGTTCAGGGGATGGAAAGTTTGTCCACGTGGAATAGGAGGGTGGGGACTGCATCCCAACATGCTGGAGGACTGAATCTTGGGGGCAGCTTATCTCTGGGGAGTGGCCACACATTCATAGAACAATTTACACATCTTAATGTGTGGATAATCCAGGGATTAAGAGCTCCATGAGCCACCTAAAATGAATGTGCCACTAAATCTTTTGATTACAGCTGGCTCTGTTCCAAATAAGGATGAAACTGATACCTTTGGCATACAGGCAGAAAGAAAACGAGCAAGAGAGACAATAGCCAAAACTATGGGCAAGGGCAGAGATGTGGTTCAAGTCCCTGTGTTTCCCATATCCCAGTGGTTTTGGGGCCTGTGGCTCTCCGGCAGCCCTGTAGATGGCACTGAAGCTAGGGCAGGGGTGGGCAAAATGCGACCTGCAGGCTGGATGCGGCCCACCAGGCCGTTCTATCTGGTCTGTGGGGCACCTAAAAATTTAGAAAATTAATATTTATCTACCCCTGACTGCCTGTCATGCGGCCCTCGATGGCTTGCTAAAATTCAGTAAGCAGCCCTTTGCCCAAAATAATTGCCTGCCCCTGAGCTAGGGACACCAGAGTTTCCACATTCCCTGCTGTCAATCTGGGAGCCTGGAAGATGTGGTCCCAGGAGGTGCTCCCAGGGTCTAGGCTCTCAGTTCTGCATTTAGACTTTCAGGGTCCCTGCTGTGCAGTAAGAAATCTGGGCTCCCAAGCCTGGGGCATGTAAATCCTGGGAGACTTACTTCAAGCTGCAATCTAAGGGCATCTAGGCTGTACTCCACACAAGATGACTCCCCCAGAAGAGCCCAGGTAATTTCCCATAGAACAGATCATCTGAGTTTCAACCCACGCTGCTTAGAATTAAGCAAGACAGCATCTCATGCTCCAGGAGCATTCGCTAAATGAATGTCAGTTCTTCTTTCACCTCAGTAATCAGGTTCACCACAGATACTAGAACTTTGCCTTGATTAAGCTGATGATGACATTTGGACTATTTCATCTTCATTCTTCCCTTTTCATTTAACGGTAGAGTAGAAGCATGAAATAGCTGCCAAATTATTTATCATTAGGGAAACACAGCAATCAGTACCTGCACTCCACACAGGTTATGCCAGTCCTCTTTACTGAGGTTTGACTGTCTTACTGATTTGATTGTCTTATTGCTAATGGCTGTTGTTTTTTAAATCTGCTCCTGAAAACCCATGTGACACTCAATAGGCTTGCTACAGTTTGTAAGAAATAATACATGAATGTTAGGACTGAGGAGTGAGCAGGGCAGCATAAGTTTTTCCATATACTGGTAAGAAATATAGTTCCAAAATAACAATGTTAGTAGGTAAGGTCTTGAGTGATATTCGGTGCTTTAAAATAAATCACTACCAAACCATCAATATTTTTGACAGGAAAATGATAGCAGAAAACCATAAAAGGGTGCCTATACATGTGCTCTGGGCTGCGGGTGGGAGGATTTAATTAAAGCGGTTCTCGGGAGCAGCTCTAATTAAAATGCCACAGCATCTTGTGTATTCAACATCCCACGTTTCAAAAGAGTGGCGGGGGCACTTTAAGTAAAACTCATTAAATGAGCTTTACTTAAAGTGTCCCCCATTGCCAATTTGAAATGCAGGACGCTGAATACATGAGACATTGCAGCAGCACTAATCAGAACGCTCCAGCAGACTTGATTAATCTGATCCAATTAACTGAGTCTGCTACAATGTGTCAGAGCACATGGATAGGCACCTGAAGATGATTAAAATCATCCTCATTAGAAGATGGGTTACTTCTTCCATGTAAAAGGTTGAAAACTGGCAACTTCTAGCAAACCCACCCTCTAATTTCCATTCAGAAAAGGCTCTGCACAATATCTTCAGAGTTGTGGTTCAGACGTCTTGTGCCTTTACTAAACCAGCCACCCTAATAAGATATAGCAAAACCTTAAATGCTTCATTGTCTTCCCTCTTGCTAAGCCATTTTTCTTTACGGGAACTATCAACTAAGCAGATTCATCATATGACCCAGCCAAATGGGAGGCATACACAGCCTTCTGCTGAAAAAGTGTGTTTGTGGAAAATCTGTGACTCGCTGTGGTTAAAAGGTTATTTGACTCAGTGGTGTACCTCCATTCATAAATAATAATGGCTAATGCTTTAGTAATTTAAAGAGCAGAAAGTTAACCACCTAGGGGATCTAGGTCCCTCAACAAAATCTTTATACCTGCATTTTCATTAAGCCAATTACTGACATGATTATCCTAAATTGAGTAGTGGAAAATTCATTGTATTAGTTCAGTATAGTACCAGTGAAAAGAAACTGTGCTCATGGGTGCTGGAAAGGTAGCTCAAAAAAGCTAATAATTGCCCATAGACAATTAGACATCTTTCAGATAGCACATCACTTGTAATGTCAGACCAAAATGACATTTTTCTCCAACAAGATGCAGAAACTTGATTACTAAATTACTGCAAACTAAAAGCTGGACCACTTTTTCAATATTGTTTAGAATAACATCAAAGTTTAGACTTCAGTTTGTAGATTAGTCGTGCCTCCACTTACTACTGAATACAACAGACAAGAAATTTTCCAGTGGAAAGTTTTTTCACTGGAAAATATGAAATAATTAAAATCAGCGTTTTCTAACAGGTATGCATCAGGATCTGAGCCAGCCTGGAGAACTTAAGTCAGTAGAGCTTCAGACTCTTAATCTGCAGGGCCAGGGTTCAAATCCCTGTTCAGGTGGCAGTTGTTAGGAAGAGCAATAGATCTGCAAGGCACCCATGCAACTTCTATTTTTTGTGGCATTTGGATCATATGACCTTGAAGGTTCCTATCAAGCCTATGATTTTATATTGATGTCTTTTCAGTTGTGAGAATTTTGAGATTGGCTTTTCCTCCAACACAAAATACCTTTAAAAGCTGATAACATTTCTGTAGAAGTGAAAATATTTTGCTTTCTAGCCAAACTTGTGAATTTCATTAGCTCTTTAGAAGTCTATTTGAATCAGAAAGACTATATCTTGGATGCATGTATATTATGTGCCTGTGCATATGGAAGGGAGAAAAATAGATTTATCGATGACTAATAATGATAAGAAATGGTAATTTTAAGCTGAAATGACATTTAAGTAATTAAGCAATAGTTTACATTTCTGACATTAAAATTACTTTGGTTGAACTAACATGCTGAGCCTCAGACCATCTGACTGATATAAAGCCTAATTTGCAAAATTAAGATGGTTTAAACCAATGTGCATTTTATTCTATATCTATGCCAAATGCTCTCACATACTAGTTTTAATTAGATACTTCTCCCTGGATATAAGGCATCACAGGATCTCAATTTCATTAAAGTACACAAGAGAAATATCTAATTTCATTAGAAATTTCCATATTTTGTGTTAAATCTTCTAGCAGTATAAGCCACTGCTGCATGTACTTGACATTGTGTCAATCTGCAGAGAATATGAATCTCTTACAGCCTGAAAGTTTCACTCAGCAGCTTTAATTTCTGACGAGTTGTAAGCTCCTGAGCTAAAAGCAACAGATCAGGCTTTTGGCTCTGAAGGACCCTGGTTCAACCCTCAGTGTGTTGGCCTAAATGACAGTCATCATAGCAGTATCTACATTGTCTATGGAGGGAGGGGTCAAACTGCACTAATGTTGCTTCCTTTTTAAAAACAAAGGGTGAGATCTACAGCTCTCATGAATCAACAGAGCCCCACTGAAGTCACTGGATCTACACCTCTACACCTATTTCCACCATATGAAGGTCTGATTCTGTGTGTGTGTGTGTACATATCGATATATATATATTCTTTCTCTATATATACACATATAAAGGGCTCAAGAGGCAAATGAAAAAAGCCAGCAGAGTAAGGACTGCTCAGATATTCCTCTACATAGCTACATTGGCCAGCTTATCCTATATAGAGAACAACAAGTTTCAGAAGCTTCTCCCCTTGCCATGAGCCTGATATGAAACTTTGGGTCACAAGTGGCCTGAACTACAGACATTATTCTTTTTTTGCGAAGTTCTTTCCCTCCTTCCTCTTTTACATGGACTCTTTATTAGAATGGAAAAATTAAGTTTTCAGTGAACATTCAAATATCATAAGACAAATATTGTCTTTCAAAATTGTAGTGCAGCACCTTTCATGGGTATGGCATTTTGGATGCCTCATGTTTCCATACTTATCTACATCCTGGGTTCCCTGATCAGATCTCCTATGATTCACCATGGCTTCCCTTGGAGAGAGAAAGGAATGTCTTATGGGATTTCCTGGCTGGGGTGTTTCATGGGGAATGGGAATTCAACCAGGAAGCCTAGCTCCTAGATGCAAATGGGACTTGAAAACATCATGGTAACATCTAAATCAAAATATTTTAGTTTGGGGATATTTTTTTCTCAGGTAATTCAAAGGGATTTTTCGGAGAAAAATCAGGTAAGTTTTGCAAAAAAGAGAAACCTAATTTCCCATCAAATTGTTTTTTGGGGTTTTCTTTTTGTTTTGTTTTTTTTTTGTTTTGGTTTTTGTTGGTGTTTTTTGAGTCACACCTATGTCTCAAGAAGTTACATCACTCAACTTTCCTCCAGCCTATGGATAGCAATAGAGGGCATTTTTACATGTGCTCCAGGGGTGGGGTGGGGTTAGGGATGCTTTAATCAGAGTGGCTCTGAGAGCCGCTCTAGTTAAAGCACATTAAGCGTCGCATGTATCAGTGCCCCTGCACTTCAAAATGGTGGTGGGGGCACTTTATCTAAAGCTCATTGAACACGCTTTAGTTAAAGCACCCCCCCTCCATTTTGAAGCATGAGGATGCTGATACACAAGACGCGGAGGCTGCTAGAAGCATGCTAATTAGCATACTTCAGAAGACTCGATTAATCAAATCTGCTTTGATGCACTGGACTTACAGCGCAGCACATCGGAGCAGTTTCCCGGCACATCTACAGGTACCTGGAAGGTCTGTTTGTCCACACAGGGATGACTTTTAGCCCAAATTAATCAGATTTTACTCTACTAAATTATTAAGTCCACCTCATGACTGAGAAAGCAACAATACCCAATAACAATAAAGGAGTTTATCTAGCAAACAGTTCCATGAACACAGCATGGAGTACCCTGACATAACAGTGTAATGCTAACTTAGATTTAATTAATGCATACAAATGCTTGCATCTGTCTCTGATTTTTCACAGGAAGCATTAGAGAATATCATTAATGTTCTAAAAATAGATGCAAGTACAGAATCCTATTATCCTAAAGAATTTAATTGGTCTAACTAACCTGTGAAGTACAGCAGAGAGTCATGTTTAAGAATGACAGGCTTTCTTTCCCATTCTAATTATAGATATTTAAGGGTGAAGCAAATGGACACAGAGATAACACCTGTAATATGACTATGAGTATATTCAGTGCATCATAATTATCAAACATAAAATGAAATGCCTTGATAATTGCTTAATGAAAAGGAAGGGCACCTTACAAATTTGCTAGGAAAGCTGAACATTTGTATTATGCATCCTTTTAAACAAACGTTGTCCTCGCGATTTACCACTTGTCAGTTTTGAGCCTGACTCCATAATCGTTGAGGAAGATCCTCACTCTCACTACAGATGAGATGTGTGATGCACAGGTAATTCTCAGCCACTCCTACATCCAATAGGGCCAGTTGGTGACATCTCTGGTATACAACAGGTCAGCCTTGGAGCCGTTACACAGTACTCTATTTGCTCATACTTCTCCTGATTCTTGACTTCCCATGTCTCTAGGGTTGGGACAGAGTACAGAGAGGAAAGCACTCTGGAAACCTTCTACAGCACTCCCCTAGGCACAGGAAAACCACTGTTAGCCATTGGAATCTACTTTAACCTATTCGCTCATCCAGAATAATGCAAAGCAGCCGTAATGGAGCTGAAGATCTGATTGACTTCACAGCATGACAGTTCCCAGCACTAACGTCCTCTTTGTAGGATTTGGTTCTTAGAGAAGCTGCGGGTTCTTCCTTTTTACAAAATGCTCTGTTGGGACAGAGTATGTGAAACTGGATGCATTAGCAGGAAGGTATGACCAGCATTGGCACGATACCTGGAACACTACATCTAGTTCAGAGTTCCACGTTTTGAAAGAGGATGTTGACAAAGTGGTAAGAGCCAAAGGAAAGTTTCAGGACTTGGAAAACCTGTTTCATAGTGAGACCCTAAGAAAGTTGAGAGAGAACTTCATCATAGTCTATCATTACTAATGAGAGGAGCAGATATTCGATGGTAGAGGGCTTGCTCTTTAATGTACCAGAGAGGAGGTATAATCAGCTTGAATGGCTGGAAGCTGGACATAAATTAATTCAAATGAGAAACAGAGTACACTCTTTGTTGTCATAATTAACCAGTGGGACTAGGAATATGGTGAATTTTTCATCAATTGAAGGCTCTAAAAAAAAAAAAATGGAGGTCTTTCTAAAAGAGAAACTAGCTCAGTTATAAGTTAGGGGCATAAGGCAGGACTCTCTTGGTGGCACTATTTGGCCTGAATTATGCAAATATTACAGTGGTTCCATTATGTTCTTAAAATCTATAACATCCTTTATGCATGAAACACATAGAATGTTCTGCACAAAAGCAATCTCTCTCATAACGCCATATATACTCTCTTGAGTACAAAGGTTTTACTAAATGCCTGTCACACTTATGGTTCTTGTGATTCAGGCATTCATTCAAGGAGACTGCTCTCTCACAGAGGTCACCATGACTCAAGGCCTGGGTTACAGAGCATGTCATCAACGATGTGCCTTGACAAACTACAGCAGTGGTTCTCAACTTTTTTTGTACCAGGACCCATTTGTAAACATCAAGGTCAGTCCCAAGCCAGTGCCCCTCACTCCCAACCCACTGTCCCCTACCCCCAGGCCTCAGCCCCCCCAGTGTGTGGGGCAGGGAGGGCCAACCAACCACTTGCAGGCTGGAACTCTGCCAGCCTGCAAGGGAAAACTGAAGGTTTCCCATTTTTTTCTCCTTTAAAGGAGAATCCATTTTTTAAAAGTTTTTGATCCATTTTTAAAGTTGGTTTGCAACCCTTTCTTGCAACCCACTTTTGGGTTACAACCCATGGGTTAAGAAACGCTGGCCTAAAAGATATCATCAGTGTATATCTAGAAGATAACAAGGTGATCAAGAAAAAAACATTAATGGTTTGTAGGATGGGGTTGACTGCACACTTAGCAGGTTTTTAGATAACACCATGCTGGGTGAAGGACAGAGCAATTACATGCACAAATGCAGATTGGGGAATGACTGGCTAGGTTGAACTACTACAAAAAAGGTTATAGTGGACCATAAATTGAATATGAGTCAACAGTGTGTTCTTGTAGCAAAACAAGACAACAGCACATCGGGTTGTATTAACAGAAGTATTGCTTGCAAATCTAGGGAAGTGGGTCTGCTACCCTGTTACATATTGGTGTACCACTCTGCCCAGTCATGGGCACTGTAGTGATAGCCAGGTTCAAAACATACACGTTTACAAGAATACAAAGAACTATACACTAGGTTTTATGCTGGAGCAGTGTGCCAACTCTGCAGTCCTTGTCTGGCTGTAACTGGGTGCATTTACACACACATATTAATGTGCTTTGATAAACCTCCGGTGCCTATCACCATATTACTCCTGGGCACGTTTACACGTGCACCCAGGATTGCAGCATGCTCAGCTGGGTTGGAGCACCCACCGGCTGGCAGGAGGTCTGGGGGGGCCATCCTGGGGCTGCTCCCTCTACCTCAATGTACTGCAGAGGCTCTGGCTGGGGCATGAGGGTGCTTAGAGTGGGGTTAGCTGGCAGGCAGCCCCTCCACACTGAAGCATCTCCATGCCCCAGCCAGCCGAGGCAGCATCTACACATGTGCTGCTGAGGAGTTTTTTACTCCACAGCAGGATAGTAGTATTTACAAGTACTATCCTTCTACAGAGTAAATTAGTTTACTCCAGCCTAATAGGGGTGCATATGTAGATGCACATTTACTATGCAGCAAATGAGTTTACTGAGCAATAAATGCCTTGTGTAGACATGCCCATGGGCCAGCTAGCTGCTCTACCTTTAAGGGAACATCTCCCAGTTCCCAGCTCCATTCGTCTTCTGTTACAGAACCTCTTCAAGTTATAATCTCTATCATTACATTTTCCCTCTTAATAACAACTAAAAAAAATCAATTAACACCCATCTACAAAGGAAAGATTACTAGCACATCACTCTGGAGTAAGTCTTTATCACTCACTTTCCTATTCCCCCTTTCCTGAAGCTCTTTTAACAAGTCTCTCTGAGTCTTTCAGGGGGTCTCACTTCTCAGCCCAATGAAGTATCTGATCCAGTTTCTGGGGGGTTTTTTGGTAGGAAACTTTTCCTCCAAGTCTCGATAGGTTGGAATCCTTATACTGGGATATGACTGACTTGTACTTTTGGTAGCTGTACTTCTGCACCTAGCAAAAAGTTCATTAGGTACAGGCCACAAGCTGATTTCCTCCTTCTCCACAATGGTATTTGCATTTGTATCCATAGATACATTTTTTTCCCCAGAGGGACATGGTTGCTTCTTCTGTTTTAGAAGAATTGGTTTCTTCCTAAGAAGACTGTCCAGATTTGGGCCATGACAGCCAAAAAGATCATCAGGAGGCATGAATGTTGTGTCGTCTTCTACTGCAAACACACACTTAACTAGATTCAGTTTCTCACAGGCTGCCAATCCCAAAATCAGTGTCACCTTCCTAGTTATCAAAATGAATGGGAGTCTGTCTACTCTATTTTTATACTGGATGTTAGCAATGCATCTCCCTTCACTGGCATATTTGTTCCTGAATACAGTTATTCTGATGTTCGTTGGACTCACTATTAGTTCCAATTTTAATTTTCTATATCCATGCTCTGGTAAAATATTAACCCAAGTTCCAGTGTTCAATTTACATAAAACTATTGGATTTTGCCAGTAGAAATGCAAGCAGTCCTTCTCATGGATTTTGCTTGATTCTACTGTTTTTATATAAAATTAATAAATAAATAAATAATATACATATACATACATATATATACACACACATGCATATATACACACACACATACACACACACACACACATATATATATATATATATAATATATATGCACACACACCCACACAAATATTATTTTAAAAGAACCTTACTTGAAAGGTACCCAGAGATTTCTGGCTTACAAATGACCTGGTTTATTAAAAATCATATGCATTTTTTAAACTGCACAGAACAGGTCTGGTGTGAGTTTAAGGTAATGCTGTTTTGCTTAGAGATTTGGGCTCTAGTGAACCAGCCTATCAAGCTGCCAAGATTTAGCTGTCTAGCACTGTCATTTGTCGATTGGGTTTCAGAGCACTGGTGCGTGGAGAGACAATGCCAGTCTAGTTTTCAAAACTCTCCAAAGCTGGCAGAAGCAGCCAACTGAGCGACTGAAAACTGCAAGGCAGAAGCAAAATCACTAAAGCCAGGTTTTCATTCTGAATGTAATCCAAACCATGGGTGCTAGAAAGACTAAAGCGTTCAGATCCACCAAAAAGCATGCACACAAGTCCTAAGTGTGCCTCAAGAGAGAAGATGCCTAATACATGGGGTAAGAGCAGATACACTGCAAGTGCGTTGAAAGTAGAGCAGAATGGCAGCAAGCATTCAAGCTGGAGAGAATGGCAGAGTACACTAAGTAACCTAACAGCACTTCAGCATGCTTCTTTTCCCCAAGGTATCCAAGAGATGGAGAGGAAAGGGAGGAGTCCGTGGAAGAACCGACATCAAGAGATCAAACATTTACAGAACAAACCCAGACGTCATAAAATATTGATCCCTTCAGAGCTTGACTTCATGATTTTCAAACTCCAGAAATGGCTTCTCCCAGTACTTATTTGTTTCTCCATTGAATTGCAAAGCCTGGCAAACAAGATACTGCATGCCAGGTGGATTTACTTTCTAGGTGCTTTTCTTGTGAGAAAAGATGAGCGAAGGACAAGGAAACAACACTGGGGATTGATGTTAAGGCACACTGTGCAGGTGTGGGAAGGGGGAAAGTGTTTTCTTCAGATGAAGATAGTCTCAAAACCTAACGGTATTTAACAATCCTTGTACACACGTGTGGTCAGCCTTGATTGCATGGTGGCGAGACTTATTGCTCCCACTGCTGCCAGGACCCCCACACCAACCACAACGCCAGCAGCACGAGGAGTACCAGATGGGTGGGGTATTGCACTGCCGTCACCTTTTCCTGCCGCCAGCTCCTAGTGCGGCAGACCACAGCTCTGCCCTGCCACCATTGCTCAGCCACCATCACTGCTCCCCTCAGGCTACAGCTGTACCCCAGAGAGAAGGTAGGGTGGCAGGCAGTACTGCCTGTGTCCCCCCACTCCCCTGACATGTTGTCTATGCCTCCCTCTCCCCTACCCCATAGATTTACCTGCGGGGAGCTGCAGGAGCTGCTCTCCATGCTGCCTGGCTCCCATGTGCATATGCACTTGGCACCCCCTTCCTAATTGCCCTCCTCCTGCTCCCCCCAGCCCCAAGCAGCCCCTTGCACGCTGCAAGTCTGCCAGCTTGCAAGGGGAAACCTGTGGTTTCCCACATTTTTCTCCTTTAATGGAGATTCTATTTTTAAAGTTTGTTTGCGACCCTTTCATATATTCTTGTGACCCACTTTTGGGTTGAGAATGCTGCCACAAGTTAGCTACAATTGGATAATGTAGTTTGACTGGATCTACAGGATCAAACTAAAACCACATTACAGGACATTATGCTGCAGATTTTCTGGCTGGGGCTTACCTATAAACCAAGGACTGTAACACTGCATTTCTAATAAATATTCTTAGAAGTAAGTCACAGAAGAAAGGTGAGCAATTCCTTACACCGTGTTACCACCAAGTTAATGAAAACAGTTGTCATTCTGACAATGAGCGGACTAAGCTGGAGATACCCTAGTTCATTATCCAAGCAAAGTCTTCTGTCATATTTGATGACATTTTTGTACACACCTTGAAGGTGTCTTGGTAACACTCTGTGGCACAACAATGGCAGCATGTTTTACAAAGGACAGTCGAGGACCCAAGGAAAGCATGAAAATGAATTTGCTTTGATGTGCTGTCAGGTTAGATGAAACTAGAACATGCAGAGGTAATGAAAAATGTGCAATTATCCTAGGGGGATTTTACTCTACATTGCTGAGAAGACATGTAATTAGATTTCTTGCTATGCCTGGCTACACTTCTGGAACTCTTCAATTTAGGTTTGATTACCTGATGATTAACAAAATTTCAAATTTCACTTCTTATCTTCTTGCATGTTAGGCAGGCATATTTGCCAGGGCTGTCAAAAGAACCTGCGGTTCCCCCAATGAGAGATGGGCACCCTCAGGTGCAAATAAGCAATGACTTTCCTCTTTGTCATGTAGAGCAGTGGTCATAATGTTGTCAAGATTATACTCATTATTGCTCAGACTCTCCTATAGAGCACAGAAAATTAGTACCCAGGTTTTCTAGGGTACTAAGGTGCATCAGCCTCCCAGCACAAAGCTTCTTCATGCAGACATAAGGGGATACTCCCTGTATCCCAGAGTGGCACAGAGCTACAATAGTTACTTGTAAACCATGTACATGCATCCTATCCCTAACCCTGGTAGTATCCAGGAGAAACAGTGTGTGTTCACAGTGCACTATGCCGTGCCAGTATAGCTAGCTAGCTAAAGTATTAGAGGGCTGCAAAAGTGACCCCCCGCCCCCCAAACCCCTTTTCTCTCTCACTCCTCCCAACACATGCTTATTCAGGTTTGTGTCAAGCCCAGCAGGGATAGACTAAAAAGCTTGATTCCACAGTGACAGATGCATCCATTTCCACAGACATATGAGACAAAGAGCAACAATACAGAGCACATCTGTGCCATAGGGGAAGGTATAGGTATTAAAGAGAGAATGGCAGGAAAGGATTAAATAGGTTTTCAGGAGAGATTTGACAGAAAGGGAAGAAGGTGGTTGGCAAACAAGGAGACTTCCAAACATAGGGGCAAGACTGTGTGATGGAGCAATGCCACAGAACAGACAGGAAAAGCATGAGGTATAAAAATAAAGGCAAGGGAAAGCTAGGATGTGGGGCACATTACATAAAACCATGGAAATGAGGACACAGCACTTGATCTTGAGATGGTAAGAGGCAGGCTATTCAGGTGGACTGGACGGGAAGAGGCAGGAGGGCGCTAGACAGCATGGCGCATGCAGGATGCCTCCTGTAGCCCATTATCACGGCAGAGTGACTGAAACTATTTACAAAGCTGGGGTGAGACTGTCTTCCCCAGCATGAGGTAGCAAGGCTGGGCCCAGGAGCAGGGATGGTAAGCCAGCAGGTTCCTCTATGCAATAACTCTGGGCATGATCCGAAGTCCCTGAAGGTCAACTAGAATTGTTCAGGCCTTAAATGAGGTTAGTGCCCGTGGTAGTTCTGATCTTCAGACAACAGGAGAAGCAGCCAGGTAAAGAAGGGATGGATGCTACATTTGTGCCATGGCAACTGCAATTGCTCTGCATCCTCTTGAGCTCCACAAGACCCCCCACAGCTTTTACTGGGCCCCAATAAGAGAGCCCTTCAAAGCACAACCTGTACTTTTTCAACACCTTAACACTGAAAAGTCCCCAAATTGGCACATATTTTTCTCTCCTTCTTTCACTGTGATGTGACACATTCAAATTGCCTTATGGGGAAAGATGAAAAGAGTTCAATACAGGCGGCCTGGCAAAGTGACAGCTAAGTAGGGGCTTGATGATAGTCATTGAGTGTGTGAAGAAAGTAAACACCATGGCTGGAGAGGAATTACAGTATTTAGGGTGGTACAAGAATCTATAACTTAGAGCAAAAGGATGAGATCTTTCATAGGAACAGTTACACTGAATAGCAGGAAAGCTTCTTGATAATAAGATCTATTAGACCTGGGGCATTCAGCTCAGTGTGACTCCTGAGCTCCAAGATGAGCTTCTAAGATTTGCTCTTTACAGTAAACTTCCTTTCTTCCATGAGAAGGATGAAGGCAAGTCAAATATATTTACTACTGTGTCTTGTAAAGGAACCATCTGCTTAATGTCTGTGTAGCTAGTATTGCAAAAGGACATAAATCCTTTTCCCGGTACTCCAGCTGAGCACTAGGGAGGGATACAGGGCTTAAGGAAGAAGACACA
The DNA here is from genome assembly GCF_000455745.1 of Alligator sinensis. NCBI lineage: Eukaryota > Metazoa > Chordata > Crocodylia > Alligatoridae > Alligator > Alligator sinensis. The sequence goes on from NW_005842466.1 coordinate 654,742, forward strand.
TCCAAGCAGACAAAGGAGTGGGAGGGTTGTACTTTGAAAGCAGAGATGCTATTTTGAAGGGTAGGAGAACGTTATGTCCTCAATGCTAACTAATGCTAATCACTGTATTAGGGTTCTTTTCCCCAGAATTGGGTACGGCACCATAGCCAGCATTAAAACCCTTTAACCCAGGACACTGAAGAGATAATGGATGACAAAGTTTTTAACCCACTGCCACCCTAGGCTGGATCTGAACAAGCCATAGAGAGGACATTACTTCAAATGATCATCTTTTTTGTCCCCCTTAGGGAGGGGTACGGCACTTGACAGACTCACTTACCTCATCAGCAATCTCCCGAGCCACCCACTCCATTTAACTTGTAAATGCGAAGGGCACAAAAGCATGAAGACTGTGTCTTTCACTTTGCACAGGAGTCGACTGAATTCAAAGGAGCATGTGAACAGCTAAGGGATACATTTCTCACTTTACCAACTGTCAAACAATTTGTTAAGGAATACACAGATGAGACAGGCATCTTAGCAGTCCTCCTGAAATGTGCTGGTTTGGAACAGCAGAGGAACAGAAGCTTTCAAAAAAAAAGTGCTGCTTCTTTCAGAAGGCTGGTTTTCATTATGCTGCGCCTTCTGTGCTTAAGCGCAGAACCTGAAACAGCTACTTAATATGTGAAGGAAAAACAAAGCAAAACAAAAGACGGAGTTTTTCTCAGAGTAAGGATGCTGCATGCCTTGTTGGCTACAAAAGTTAATGAGGACGTGCAGTGAGGATCGGCCCTTTAAGGACATTCTGGAAGCTGCCAAGAAAGAGAGAGACAGAGACAGAGAGCGCCTGCACATTTTAATGAGTATTTCTCTGCGAGATAAAACACGGCAAATGGCTTGAGATGCATCTCTCAATTACATGCAGTAAAAAAAAAATTACATGCAATTAAAGTAGTGCATACCGCACTAAATACAGTTGTGCAGTGTGTGCATTTAAAATGGTTAGGGCTGTAGTGGCTCTGTATTGGGCTGGGGCTGTTCACACTTCTGGGATGTATCAAGGAGGTCCCTGCCATTGTGCTGCTGTACCATAATGCTTCTGTATAATCCCTTGAAAAGGAGTCCTATTCTGGGTATCGTATTCTTCCTTCCGTTTGTCCCTGCCATACCTTGTGTCCCTCAGCACATGGCCATTCTGGCATGCAGCCCTGTTACAATGGCATCCTTGGACCATTGCAGGGGTGCAGAATCAGCCTTCTTGGAATAGCCCAAAATATCCTCTGCGCCATGCTGTTCCAAAAACAGTTGCAGTAGTTGTCAGCACTGTGACTCTTCTAGGAGGAGGTAGTTATCCGTGTTTTATGAAGGCAGGCAGACGGCGGAGTAGAGATGCACCCTATAGACTAGCTAAATGAGATAGATACATCAAGCACAAGCTTTTGTGGGCTGACACTTACTTCATCAGATGCTGTTCATCAGCATCTGATGAAGTGAGAATCAGCCTGTGAAAGCTTGTGCTCTCTATATATCTTATTCAGTCTATGGGGTACATCTCTATCTTGCTTTCTGTCTTACAGCAGGCCCATTCCCCCAGGGCTACCTGGGAACCAGCCCTAAAATGATTTCTCCATTTCACTTTTGGGAAGGTATGTATTAAAAGTTATTATTTAATTGGGCTAATTTGTCAAAGAGCATCACATGGCAGCCAAACTTAACTGGCAAGCAATGTCACGCTCTTATCTTTTCCCATGAAATTCTTCCTCGTAGAAATGGCCAAGTAGATGAACTGAAAAATCCATCATGGAAACATGTCAATGAACCAATCAATGCAAAAAGGAAGTATCCAAAATCTGATGAGAATGCCTGTTTTGATGTGGGTACTAATTCAATACTCCTTTCTGGATAAAGCTTTCTGGAGCTTTTTGTCCAAATTTCAAACCCCATTTGACTCCTTTGAGAGGTTTATTTAACTTGCCACTTTCCATTCCACAAAGGAAATGCAAGTATCCTCCTCTCCCCCAATTAACTGTGTCAGCCTACTGTAACTTATAGAACACTACTATCACCATCATATTGTTATGGGTTGATTTAAAGATCTTGGAAACTGGTTGGCACTACAACAGGGGTTCTTCATTGTCAATATATGTACAGAAACAGTAAGCTCCTTTACAAAATCTAGATAGACAAAACAGTAGCAGCCTCCAGCCAAATGCAGGCGCATGCTACTTCTCAAAGCAGATGCATGCAGCGAAAATATGGACAGAGGAGTTTTGCTAGATATTATTTTATGGGGTTGTACGTATCCTCACTGAAGCTGAGAAAAAGGCAGAGAAAGCCAAGGATGCTGCCAGAACAGGCACTTGAAACCATGCCTGAGAAAAGCCTAGAAATATTTTAGGCTAAATGCTGGCTAAGAGGGGGTTTGAAACTGGGTGCAAACAAGCCATCTTCTGCCATTTGTTTGCTGTTCTGGCCAGTGAAACAGCACTTTGTATTTGGCTGATAAATAAATCGTTTTGCATCAAAGAAATTCCCGACTCCCACATCAGCTTTTTTTCCTAACTAAAACAACCTGATAAACCCCAAATTTTGGCCACATAGCTAAGTCAAAAAACGCAGTAGTAATATGCTCTAGAGTAGGATGTATATATGTGTTTGCAAGAACATTTTCAGCCACATGCTAATCAATCTGACCAATCCAGAACTCATTCTGGTACAGGAGATAATGCCCACAAGTCACTGCGCTTTCTAACGGTAACAACAAAAAATACTTCTCATACCCAGCTTTCCCCTCTGCCTAGGACTTAAATGCTGCAAACATTTCTTATGTGATTAATAGGGTTGTTCACAAAATAAAAAGGCATGCACTCAGACAAAGCCCATTCCTTGATGAACTGAAGGGAGATAAAAAGCAGAAATCTTGTTTGCTAAGGCTTTGCATGCCATGCCCACTTTTTGCATTCATTTGCATAGATGTAAATGACTAGACGAGATGTCAGAAACTGGAAAAAAAAATCAAGCTAGTGATATTTAATTTGACTATGTTCTCTTTTTAAAACTTGTGCGCTCCTTTGCGCATTTTTAAACAGTGACATATGTTTCTTGCATTACCATGAGAATAAGCTGAGATTTTTCCTCCCTTTAGTTACCAGCCCTTTGAACTCTGGGACTCAGAAGGAAAAAAAAAAAATGGGTGATGGGTTAATGATTTATAAATCCATATTTCTTTCATGGTATAAGTATGCACTACTTTATACTGAAAATACATAATGATCTATAATGGGGACAATTTTAATGAATTGGGTTTATAATATTTTATACCCTGCTGCCAGATTCTTAGTCAATCAAACTAATGTTTTAAAGGAGCAGCATACAGCCAATTTCTGACATCCTTTAAGCAGGTCAGTCATAAGCCAATTAGCTCTGTCTCCTTGGTCTCTGAGGTCTGAATAAAATCTAGCCCATTTTGATTAGAAGCAGTGCTTCCACCAGAATGCACATGCCTTAAAATAGACTGCAAAAATACTCAAAGCCTCGTGGAGTTGTTAAAGAAAGTCTTGATCATACTGAAGTCAATTATTGTAATACAATTTCTCCTGGCTTCTTACAGCATGCAGCAGGTCTAGAGTCATACCATGTCATGCCAATTTGATTGGATGAGAGGCCAAAGCAATCACTATATTCATTCTAATACAACAATATGAAATATGAGGCAATACCCCATTATATGTATACAGGCACAGATCTCTTGCAAACCTATTCTTGTCAAAAATTGTAACGCACGCCTGGTATAGACAATGAGCACCTGAACAGCTAGGTTTGCTACAAAGAAGACATAATGGAAGCCAACATCTGACCCAGGGTCACAGGTTTTAATCCAGCAATGCACTTAGCACATTCTTTAACTTTACTTTATTAGGAAAAAACTCACAGCTGGCTCAGAGCCCTTGAAATGGAAAAACTTGGCCAAACTTGGCAATAGCTGTTTCTACTATCCCAGCTATACCATATTGTGCGAGACTGAAAAAAGGACAGCTAACACATAGGGCTGTGGTCCATAAATAGCAAAGCCCTTTCCAAAGGAGGCCTATATCATCATCCTCATTTTACAGAGGAGGAAACTGAAAAACAGGGAAAGCAACATACCTAAGGTCACCCTCTAAAGCAGTAGCAGAGCTGAGAAGTGAACGCAGACCTCTTGGGTATCATATCACCTTCACTAAGCAATACCTCCCAGTGCGCCAAGCTTCTAGCTATCCTCAGCATGATTAATCTGTGGCTGCAAAGCCCCAGAAGCTGAAGAGAAGAGGGTTGTAAGATCACAATGAGACATATTTGATTTTAAAGAGGGCTGCACTCATTTATGTACAAAAAAGCAGCTCGTTACTTTTACTTCCTGGGTCAAAGAAATAAGTTTGCAATCTCTCTCTCTGTTCCCCAGTCCAGTTACGCATTTTAGTAACATCAGGCAGATCCAAAATGTGTGAGCAGTATACGAGAGTGTACATCCATCAACTTCAAAGGATCTACTCCAGTTTACACCAGCCTAATAAGTTTCACCCACATTTGCTATAAAAAAACCACCTAGGTCATCCTAGTTCCATTTACATCTGCTACCTGCTAACAGTGCAAGCTTTCCCCACACCTCAACCCTGATTTGTTCCCCTCTTATTTCTGCCAAGGAGACACCAGGAACATAAATGACCAGTTGTGCACAATTCCAACATTGCATGTATAAGGCAGAGAAACATACCTGCTTTCCTGGCACGGGGGGTGGGGGAAGAGATGTTCTGTGGGATTGAAATTAGTAATTTTCCCAAAATGTGCCTAAGATCTCAGGGAGGCTTGTTTTAGAGCAAAATTCACATCGATTTTGTGCATGCAATGTTTTTGACTGGAAGACACAGAATTAGTGCTGGATCTGTTTCTGCATAGACCATGTGAATTTTACTGTCATTTTCCACATGGAAAAGATCACTTCTGGGCAGGTACAAAGCATTGCCACACTCGGCTGCAAAGCTAGTGTTATGAGAAAATTATGAGCAATTTAAAAAGGGGTTATAATAGCTGCATTCTCTTTTATCTATCTATATATTGAGATAGAGAGCGAGCTTCTGTTGCAATTTTTAAAGTAAGACCCCACTTGTCCTGTCTAGCAAACCAAAACAGCCATCAAGGACTTATAGTAACAGTGATTGTTTAAACATAAAGTGAGGCTATCCTTGTCTATTGTGTTATTTCTTTGTCTTTTCATACAATGGACCAGATATTTGGCACCTATAAACGAGTGTAGAGCCATCAGCTTCAAAGCAGCTACTCTAGTTTACACCAGTCGAGAACCCCGCCTAGGAGGTTTCACCCACATTTGCTACAAACACCACCTTGCTCACCCTTGCTGTTTATATCTGCTACATACAAGCTACATACAAGGCCATGTGGCATGGGTCACTTCATATGTGTTCAATCTGTGGACTGTTATATGGTCTTAAATTCAGAACGTGTTCTACGCAGGCACATGGTCATGATTATTACGAACCCTAACATGCACAGCTTGTGCTCCGCTGCATCCTGGGAAGCTGGAGGCCTGTAAAATATTTGTATTATCTCTGTGGAGCAAGCCAACAGTAGCTGAACATGTCTTCCTTAATACAGTCTGGAGATTGTCCTTGTACAAAAAGTTGCAAGCTTAATAATATTACGAGCAGGCTTAGCATGTGTTTTACTGCTTGAATCCATGGCCACTGGTGTTTTAAGTTCATTTAACATCCTAAATGTCCTGTGTGACATGGCCTTAATATAAACGCAAGAGGAAGTAGACTGAATGTCTGGAGGACAGAAGTAGTGACAATCATTTCATGGTCCTGCGTTATGTAGGACTGCCACTGATTTACTGTGGGGCTTTTGGCGAACCACAGTCTCTGTGGGAACCTAGTTTTCTCACCAGTGAAAAGGGATTTGTAATGCTCAGCTCCCTCATAAGGATGTTCTAAGTTTTATTTAATTAACTGTGGCTCAGTTTTTTAGATTCTCAGCCCAAAAGGACTATAAAAGAGCAAACCGAGTCAAAAATGTGACTTCAACAAGACAGTAGTTAGTGAGAGGGTCAGCTCCCTACCTGGTGGAGAACAGTACAGTTCCATTGAAGCCACAGGGATTCTGCTGATGGGATAACGGAGTGAATAAAGAGCTGATGTAAACTGAAGACCTGACCTTGGAAGTTTTCATACAGACACCACCACTGTACCGGAAATCTGGAACAAGGACTAAATGCACAGGGCACAAGGAAGTAACATTTAAGGGCCTTCAAAATGTACTCACGCTTTGGAATGTAAATAAGTTCCACTAGAGTAATTTAAAATAAAGATATAGCCAAAAATATTGAAAATGTATCAAGCAAATACGGCAACAACTTTCTTGATTTAACAGTTAATTACACTGGAGCTCATTATTAAACCTCAGGGTAAGCAATACCACAAAACCCAGTGCATCTGCCTCCTGAAAATGTAAATGCACAGTAAACATTTTCTTGCAATGCACTCGTTTTTTTTTTTAATTTTCACATGATTGCCTCTCCTACGTCCATTACCCTTTTGCATTTTTACTGAGCTTTAATTAGAGTTGAAGTGTGCCTTGATTTGCTGATTAACCATCACAAGCAATTCAAAAGGAAGGGTCATCATCTTAAACATGCAAGAAATCACATTTAACTTGCTTCAAAACGCAGTGTAAAATCAAGTCATTTATTTTTTAAAGGGGAAATTTTGATCCATTCAAAGTATAAATTAATTCTTTACCTATGCTTGGAAAAATTCAAGCTATTCTTGAACATGAATCAAGGGAACAAGGAGGGTAATGTAATTTGCAGCCAAAGATGAACTCACTCCTGCGCTCTATGAGGTGCATAATGGATGAAATAATAAGTTGTTCATGTGAATGAGGTTGTCCAGTATGTCTTCTACAAAAACCATAGTTTCAAATTGTTACTTTATCTCGAGCTGCTGGATCCAGTGACAGACATGGGTGCCTCCAAGATCGGTGTTAGTCCTGACATCTAATGCAGGCTTGTCCAACATGCGGCCCATAGGCCGCCATGCGACCCTCCAAGCCGTTTTCTGAGGCCCGAAGTGCTGCAAGGGGAAACAAAAGTAAACACTGTACTTTCGTTTTGGGGGGCTGATGTGATACCGCTTCCTGTGAGGTCTTTGAATATGGCTCGCCGGCCTACTGGGTGATAAAAAGTTCATGATCCGGCCCCACATTCAAAAAGGTTGGACACCCCGATCTAATGTTTTGGTGCCTGACCTTCAGAGTTTGTGCATTTTCCTATGCCTAAGGAAGGGTGGATGTGCCCAAAAGCTTGCAAAGAAAGAAATTTTTTTTTGCAACTGTCTAGTTGGTCTAAGAAAAGATATCACACCTCTACCACACTAACTGCTTCTACTTTTGGACCAACACAGCTACAACCTTTATCCCTGAAACATGGAAGATATCGTAATTAGCTGTTGTGAAAATAAAACTTCATAATTTTACAAAAAAGGAAGCAAAATTCAACACCTTGGGACCTGGAAGCTAACGCCCACCCCCTGCTCCAGCCATTTTTATTTTGAGCCAAATTTGCAAACTCACAGAGCAACCTCAACACAACAGAATTTCCTTGCCCAGGAGAACCTTTCCATCACCAATCCGTCTGTGAACTATTAAACATTTTAACAAGAAAGAAGCATAATTCAACATCCTGCTTAGCATCAGACACCTTTGAAGTAAATAGACTGCGCCAAGTTTTATCAGAGCCTAACTTGCATAAACTGAACTTTTCCAGTCAGGAGACCTTACACCACCCTCCATGTCTCCTGTGCAATATGGATTTCATGTCTACCGGAGAGAAATTTTACATCTTTGCATTCCCCTATGCCTGAGGAAGGGCGGGTGTGCCCAAAAGCTTGCAAATAAAGACATTATTTTTGCAACTGTCTAGTTAGTCTAATAAAATATATCACCTGCACCACACTGAATGCTTGACCTTCAGAGTGGAACTCCAAACCCAGAGTTCAGTGCCTAAACTCCTGATACAATAGCTGATATATATGGAGAGAGTTAGATGTCTTGGAAGGATGGTTAAAAAAATACTGCCAAGCAAGGAACTGTTTAGAGCTAGGCAATTGGCAACAGGGATGTGAATGAAATTTCAACCCTGTCTGAAGCTTAGGGACCTGACTTAGGGCTTCAAGGGCGGTACCTCCATACACTCATGATTCAGAGCCCAGCTAGAGACCTGGAAGTAGGTGCTAAGAACAAAGTAGGGCTCATGAGATGGCTAGAGAAGAAGCTGTGGTGCTGTCATCCTAATATTTCCCAATGTTTAGAGCACTCAGGATGTGGAAGTCCTAATTTTAGGCCAGGAGTGGGCAAACTCCAGCGGCTGGATTCAGCCAGCAATGGATTCCATTTCCCATCAGCACCTGCCTGCATGGCTGGGGCCAGTCTCCATGGAGACCCCAGCCTCAGCTGTGCTGTGATAGTGCAAAGATGGGGTTGCCATGTGTGGGCCATAATTCAAGGATGGTGTTTGGAAAATGGCCTCAGTTGCGTGTCGAGTGGGGCACTGAGTAGTGACCCCAACCCAGACACGCTCGGGGATGCCAAGTGTGAGAGAGGAAAAAAGCGCGACAACTAGTAGGTGAAGAAAATTCATAAATTTACTTACAAACCAACAAGATGATTAACGAGTTGAATACTATTTACAGTGGCAGGTAGACACAGACGACGTGGTACAGGTAGAAAAACGAACAACTGATGGGTAGCGGCGAGTAACAAGCAAGGTGTAATCGTGAAGGTTGACTGCAGCCGAAAATCCTATCAGTACAAGTATGATGCCTAGTTGGGCAACACACAGGGCGTTCCGGATAGCGCGTGGTCTAGCTATAAGCTGTGGTAGCCTATGCTAGGAATCTAGCTAGAGGCCTAGGGGTCTATCTAGACAAGACAGGTGATCAGACTGTCTTCCTGAGCTCGGGAGCGTCTGGGGTTCTGATTGGTTAGGCTACTAGCGATCACGCACTGTCCGCATGATAGTGCAGGTTAAGGTAACATTCCTCCGCCACTGCATCACCGAATACCAGTCACGGGTAGCCATGTCACTTAATGTCTTAAACAACAATCTGGTGGAGTCACATCACCTCCTGACACCATGGAGAGCGGCCCTAGTCACCCTGGCAGGGCGTGCAGCAGGGCAGAGGGCTGCTCCAGAGCCACTGGGATGTTGCACTAGGGGCAGTGCTGCGATCTGAAGCCTGCGTGCTTTGGGCAGCGGTGCGCAGGCAGCAGATCATGGCTCTGCCCAGCTCGGGACCACGCTGTCACCACTGCAAGGAGCCAGGGCAGAGCCATGATTTGCAGTCTGCATGCCCCAGGCAGGGACGTGCAGGCTGCAGATCGCAGCTCTGTCCTGGCTCCTTGCAGCGGTGACAGCGTGGTCCTGAGCTGGGGCAGAGTCACAATCCGGACTGTGCAGGCTATAGGTCTTGGCTCTGCCCCGGCCCCAGAATAAGCTGCCCCCACTGCAAGATCCCAGCAGAGCAGCCCCTGGTCACCATGGCAACCCCAGACTTGTGCTATCACAGCAGCTGTGGCTGGGGTCTCCATGGAAACCGGCCCCAGTCACACGGCAGGGAGCTGCTGGGAAATGGAGTCCAACTGCCAGCCAGATTGGCCATTTTGCCCACCCCTATTTTAGGCCCTATTCGGCCCATATCTCTCACCTCCTATTAGAGCATCCTAACTACAGGCTAGATTGGGTGGGGGCTATTCTCCACCTGTCCTGGGTGCAGAAGGAAGGCGCTACTAGTAGTCAGGGACTGACTAACCCCAGCTGGCCCTGATTACCTGTGGGCCTGTCTGCCAGCTGCCTAATTGCAACCAGATGGGTGCACAGAAGCAGCAACCCTATTCAATAGCATAAATGCTTCTCTTGATAGCTGAGTCAGCCTGAATCCCTGTCTGGTTCTGCCCCTCTCTGACTCCAGTTCAGACCCCTGGCTTCTGACCTTCGTTCAGCTCTTGGCCCCTGCCCTTCATCCACATTTATCAAACCTTGACTGTCCACATCCTGCTTCTTCAGAGGAGCAAATTAACAAGGAGTATTTATTAGCACACTCACCTCAGAGTGGGGTGTCTTGGGTTCGAATCCCTGCTCTCAGAGCTACTTAGCTTACATCTCCCTGCTTAATTTCTGTTTAATGTAAAATGCATAAATAAACCAGAGAGGAGGGGGAAAAAAGCCAGAGTGCCCTCCTTCCTTTGGCAGTCTCAGTGGGTATGCATCATTCCAGCTCACATCACATTAAAACGATAGAAAGTTGAGTTATTAGTGAAGGTGTCCTCTCTCCAAAAGGTTATGTACTCATTAAAGAGATATTAACATGGAAAGAGAAAAAAAAGCATCAAGCAGTCTGATTAAAACCACTTTTCATTTTCATTTCATTTTTATTCTGGACTCTCACGATACTAACCTTTCACTAATACACAAAAATGGTGAGCCAGTGACCAAAATCAGCTTTGCCTCAATAGAGGGCAATCTGGAGAGGAGATGACAACAAGCCTGGTATAAGTAGCCCTATAGCATATACCACAGCAAAACTGACCTCTAGAATCAGGGGTCCCTGAGCAGTAAGGTGAGATGGGAACATAATAATATTTTTTTACAGATGAACTGAGGGGCTGGGAGACTGAGGGAACACTCAGATTTAACTTATATGAAGCACCCAGGGCCAATCCCCAAAAGACTTAGGCATCTACTTAGGTGAATTATATTAATTATATGTGTGCAGTTAAGCATGCACATACTGTTTAAAGGTTCAGGGATGTGATTTATGCAACGAACAAACATTTTATTTTGAGAGGAGCTCAAGTCACTTATTTTAGTGCCTAAACATAGTTACATATACCCATCTTAGCCCCATCTGGACCAACTACATGTTACACTTAAATTGTGATTAACCAGTTAATTGCCTTTTAAGTTGTCACGCATTTGCTCAGTTAATGGCTTGAGAAAAGAAGGAATAAGCCGCTAAGTTATTCCACAAAAGAGGTGTACTAACTGTGTTGCACATTCCTATCATGCCATGAATTGAATGTGTGATCTGATCAGAGCCCCATCAACTGATCAGGGCTCCCAGCTGGGGGCCCATGTGCACCCCTGAGCCTGGGATCTTGCATCTTATGCAGGCTCCCAGCTATGGGAGCACATGCCCGCACAGCTGGGAGCTCCATCAGTTCACAGGGTTCCCAGTCACAGGGGCACCCCATGCATCCCCGTGGCCAGAAATCTGCAGCTGATATGAGCTTCCAGCCCCTGGGGTGCTCCTGCAGCTGGGAGCCCACATCAGCTGCAGACTCCCAACTGTGGGGATGCCTGGAGCACTCCTGGGATGTCAGCTGCAGACTGCCAGGCATAGGGATGCCTGGAGTGTGTCTGAGGCTGGGAACCCAGGTCAGCTAATCGGGCTTATGGCCACTAGAGTGCATGGTGCACCCCCGTGGTTGGGAGTCCTGACAGCTGAGGGGGCTCCCAACCATAGGAGCTTGCCACTTGCCGGTGCTGGGGGAGCCCAGAATTATGACCCCCGGCTCCCCCTGCGCCGGTGATCAGGCATGATGGGATCTGACTCACGATCCCACAGTCACCTCCTGCCATGCGAGTGACATGACAGGAAGTGTGATTGTGTGGATTGCACGTCAGATACCAGCGTACCTTTACCTGCATGTCTAGAAGGGCTCCTCAGCACAGAAGTTTGCAAATACTGTAAGAGATTAACCAAGTAACTAACATCATACAACATGACTACGTTGAGTTACAATGTAAGAATCCCAAATCTCAGGCATGAAAGATGATCCAGCTACTCAGAACGTGAAAAAAACCCCAGAAAACACAAAACCTGATTCACCTTATTTTACAACCCCAAACACATTTAACATTTCTTGCCTACTTTTTGTTTCTTCTAAGAGGGATTTGAAGGGAGCAAAGAAGATAATCAAAAAGGTGCTTCACCAGTATCAGATTTCTTTAATTGCTAGCACTTCCCTTGAAGTGGTACTAATTACATTGTAGCTGGCACTGTAGGTACAGCATCAACTAAATTACATATCATTAAACATTTGGTCTAATTACACTGAAAAATGTTTGTAAGTGAGGAGTTTGTTTACAGGAAGTCACTGGAGTCACTCTGTTAATTACTGTATAAAGGTATATAGCTCCCTTCAAAATATTTTATTTCTAAAAATAATAATAAAGAGAAAACTCTTCCACAGTGGAACAAAAGGTCCAAAGCATGACATTTTCTATAGGATGGATTTCCTTTTTAAGAGAACTGAAAAGAACTTTTCCAATTTTTCCTCTTTCCAGCTTCCACAGCTGCCACATCCTGGCTTCTAATATCCTTCCTGATTCCTGTTGAAAATTTTCTCGAGAATACAATGTTGCCACAAACACTTCTGTGTAATCAAACACACATTTTTCTGAAAGACACTTTTTAGAAGATTTCCAACCAGTTTCTATTAAAACCTACCTGCTGCTTGCTGTATCATAAGAAAACCCAATTGGTGACATCTTTAGGAGAGTTAAAAAGATTGCTTCCTTTCACTGAATGATTATATTCTCTTTTGTTACCCAATCTGCAAAATGCTTTAAAAAGAGGGGAGAAAAATAAAAAGAACAGTCTTGGTACCAGTTTGCCTTGCTTTTCACATAGGCTTTTTTTTCTTTTTTGAAGAAATTTTCAGTTATACTTTATGTTTTGCATTTTCAACGTCTGCAAATGTTGTTTGGCAGCAGAATTCAAACTCAGGTTGAATTCACATTGCCACATTTTCCATTCATGCTTCTGTGATTGCTTTTGCTTTAGCCATTACCAGAATCCACCATGGGATGTTAAAATAAGTGGACCTTGGCAAAATAGCCCAAAGATTTTTTGAATCAGTCATAGGGAGACCTAATTTCTTTAGTATTCACACAACACCGCACGCCAGGGAGGACATCAGTCATTTTTGCATAACGCTGAAACAGCATTTCCTTTTGATATGTTACCATAGGCATATTCGTCAGTACCTGATACTAACAGATTAGTAAGCAGACTAAACAGCAGTCCTTTAAAGAATTCAATAGACTTTTCACATGCCACAGGAGAGACATGGAAAATAATGCTTCATCTTCTAGGAAACTTAATGTAATCTGTAAGGTAAGACATTTCAGGTACAACCTCTGCATTACCAAATAGTACATTTACACATTAGGCACCAACACTCATCCAGCAGCTAACCTCAAGGTTAAACAATCTGCTGATGCTAAAGAAATGAAAGCAATGGTTATGAATTACAGCTCGAGATAAACTGTTCTTCACAGGAAGTGACATGACAACCCAAGCAATCATACAGAACACAGAAATGGATCGATTACTGACTGATGATAATGCTTTTCTCTTCACCAATCCAAGAACAGATACATTTTCACCCAAGGAATTCAGCTTTACTGCAAATGAATAAGAGACTAAAACAGCTCCTGGGGGTCAATAAGTATTTGAGCGTGTGAGGCTCAGCGTTTGGTGGTTCAGTTAAGATAAGCATAAGTAATGTTTGCATGCCTTTCAGAACATTATGTGAGCTTATCCTCCCTCCTGTGAGCTAAAAAGTTGGGCCCTGATCCCACAAACGCTGAGTTATACATACACACAGTCACATGGCACAGTCAATCCAACTCCTGATGAGTTTAAATAATCTGATAGATCATAGCAATAGTTGACTTTTTTAAAAGCACATTGAGAATGCAAATTTTATTAAACATTAATATTATAGTAAAAAATGCATTCCGGTAGACTCGAATTGCAACAGAAGTTGCTTGATGGATTTTTATTTTTTTTGGCTGTTGTGAATACATTTGTTTCCAATTTAAAGTACTGCTGAGAAATGCGGAAGGGCCTGATTCTTCATTTTAAATATTTTTCCCAAGCGGTTCATGGGGACTGGATTGTATTGTGCCCTCAGCCAGCACTGAGACTCCCACTAACATCAGCAGCATGTGCTGATCAAAAGCAGCTTGTGGTCCTCAGAGATTAATTGCTATTCCTTTTATGCAATGTATAACCTACATCAGCAATCCATTTTGCATGTTGCTGTGTCAGATGGGCACTTTTGCATGTGCTCCGGGAGGAGGGCGGGGGGCTGGGGCAGCACTTTAATTAGAACGGCTCCAAGAAACACTCTAATTAAAGTGCTGCAGCATCTCATGTATCAGCATCTCCATGTTCCAACATGGCAGTGGGGGCACTTGAACTCAATGCCATACCTAGACTCTTGGCGGCTCTAGGCAAACTTTTAGTATTGGGCCATGCTTTGTCAGAAATAATGCTAATAATAATCGCACAACAGAAAAAAGAACAAAACCATTTTCAGGCCCCCTTTCTATCCAGGCCCCAGGTGGCCACCCAGTTTGCCCATGCCTCTGTCCAGCCCTGCTTGAACTAAAGCTCATTTGAAAGCGCAGCCTCTGCACTCGTGTACAGGCACCCATGATGTGTCCATCTTTATGAAGTATTTTCCCATAGGTTGCTCCCCATATCTCTTGTGCTGCAAGGTCTCTCACAGGGAAGTATTTGAATGACTCTAGATGTTCTACTGTATGAGAAGGTACATGATTAGCTAAAGATACAAGATACAGTCAATGAAGAAAAATGACAAATTTTTAAGAGTGCTTCAACCTGGTAATTTTGCAGATCCCAGGTTAACGTTGCAAGGTGGGTTTTAAATAACATATCCAGGCCTGGCTAAAATCAAAAGCCTTTCTCAGTTTTTTTTTTTCTGAAACAGCATTCTGCTGAGCTTTTAAGCAAAAATTCACACTAGACCACATTCTCACAGTGTGATGTTTTAAGGAAGGGTATTTCAGCTCCTTCTTAAAATAAGGCAACTTGAAGGATGTCAGTAGCCACCATGGAATATCTTGACCTACTTGTTTTTTAGGCATACATGGATCTATTCTGTTCTGGTCCGTGACCAGCATCTCTTTTCTCCAGCATTCAACATGAAGCCAAGCCTCACAGAACTATTTTGAGATTTGAAAAAGACACTTACATATACATATACATACACGTGCACATATGTATACATAAACACACACACATACATATACATACACACGTGCATGCGCACACACATCTTAATTAAACCAGAAACAGTAACACAAGGGGGGAAAAAATCTCCACACCCATTCCTCCTCCACTTGGAACCATCTATATGTACCAGAAGGCTTGCAAACAAATATGATCTTCTTCTAATCTGCTTTCATGGACATTGAGAGCTTGCAGTGTAATTCTTATATGAACCAAACAACCAGCACTTGTGGGATTTGCCTCCTACCATCACCTCATACTGCCCTGTAGCATGTACCCTGACTCAGCAGGCTAGATGGGCTGTGATTAGTAGGGCTGAAAGAAAAACGACCACACTAATATTCAAGCTGTTTGAAGAGAGGTTTACTGCCCCCCAAAGAATCATTTAATTATAATACACCATTTTCTTTAGATCTGCATATAAAAGAGTTAATTTGCCTAAGCATGCACCAATGGGGCTAACAGATAAAGGTTTTTATTAGATATTTGCCAAACGGTTCAATAATTATTTGAATACTGTGGAGACCTCTTAAGTGTGTAGTCCTGGCAAACAATAATTCTGTTCAATTAATAGGTTTATTGCCTTCAGATACCCTTTTCAAAATGATCCACCATCCATGTAGTGCTGCTGAGATGCACATTGTGAATATCTTAATTGCACAGATAAGTTCTAGGGACTCGATACTGTTGTATCACAATGCTTTAAAAATGGCTTAGTGCCCCCAATGTCAGTGGACTAACCCTGATGTAACAGAAGGGCCTATGTGCCAGAGCAGTGGTTTTCAACCTTTTTTTCCATTTGCAGACCTCTAAAAAATTTCCAGTGGAGTTGCAGACCCCTTTGGAAATTTCAAATGGAGGTGCAGATCCCTTTGAATTGTAAGTGTTAGTATTCATATATTTTCAATTGATCATAGTCATCTTTTGCAGACCCCTCAGACAAGTCTGTGGACCCGCAGGTGCCCACAGACCTTGGGTTGAAACCCACTGTTTTAGAGCCTTCTTAGATAATCTTTTTGAATTTAGGATTTCTGCAGGTTCCTGTTAAATTAAGCACCTCAACCACTATGTCTCAGTTGTGCCCATTCTCACCTCCAAGCAGGACTCAATGTGGTGTTGAGCAAAGGTGGCCTTGTGCTGTGTGCACTGTCACTTCCATCTTCCCACTGTTGGAGCTGTATCAATTGCTGCTACCAAATCTAACTAGAGTCCTCATAACTTTGGCTCTCTAGATGTATATTTTCTTTAAGCGACATGCCCCATATTTTTAAAGCAATGATAAATTCATATTCATGATCCAAAACATGTCATACCAATGAGGAATATGCCAGCACACCGGGGTGGGGGTTGAACCCTGACTGGGACAAGATGTGCACATAGAAGCCTTTATTGTTCATGAAGCTACTCTAGTAAAATTGTGCATTTACCAAGACTGTTTTGCTTGGCTCCTGGGTCGTGACTTTACTATACCACTGCAAAGTACATGTCTACTCTAGGTGTGCTTTGCCGGTGCAGTATACTTATCTTCCTATACGGCTCAAGCACTCCCAAGGTAGACATAACCTAATCTATAGTGTTTAGGACCATTACCACATCCTGGTGTGCCACTGATTTATAGTTGTTGTTTACCTGGAACATCATAGGCACTAGGAGGATATAATGCTTTTTTTCTTGTTAATAATAATAAAACCAAGTTATCTCTTAAATTAATAATAATACTTAGCTTGGGTATTATTAGCTCAGGTATCTCTTAAATTATTGGTAATACTTAGACCATACAAAGCATTTTGAAGTCATAGAATCCAACCCCTTTTATGGGAGAAAACAAACCTCTTAGGAAAAATATTTAAAATGAAGAATCGAGCCATTCTGCATTTCTTGGCAGTACTTTAAATTGGAAACAAGTGTATTTACAACATTCAAAAAAAACCCCATCAAGCAAGTTCTTTTTCAATTCAAGTCCACTGGAATGCACTTTTGGCTGTAATATGCATGTTTTATAAAATTGACATTCTCAATGTACTTTAAAGAAAAATAGAAAATTGCTATGATCTATCAGATCACTTGTCAAGAGCTGGAGCCCACAAACCTTAACAAAAGTAAGTGACTGCAATGTGAGTGTGTGTATATTTGTAAAGCAATACTGGTATTATCCTCCATTTTATACACTGGGAAACAGAAAAGCAGAGAATGTAAGGGATTTACCCACAGCTGCACACTGAGTAGAGGCAGGGTCAGGAATAAAACTCCATTGTTGTTTCTGCATAATGCAGATATAATTTTTTAATGCTAATGTCTTCCCTAACTATGGTTCCAGTCCTACAGACACCTGTACATATGAACAGCCCCATTATGTGCGCTAAGTATTTGAAGAGCCAACTCTTGAAATGAGTTGGATTCAAATGAGCATTTAGAATTGAATTTCAATGGGTCCTTTTTTCATTTCAATATAAAATTTCCCTTCAATTTCCTGTATTAATTTTTATTATGCAAATTATTCTAATCAACTTTTTAATGCCATTCACATACCCTCACGCTAAGTTTTCTATTACAATTTAGAATAACTAACCACTTATGACATCTAATCTTTTATCATGTACACAGTCTTTATTTAAGAGAGATTTATTTGCAATCTCTGTTCTGTCTGCTCATTTGGGGGATTATCTGGAGATCACCAAAGTGACTCAGGACAGAATCAGACCCTTCTCCTGACAGTGTTCATTCTAGTGCAAAAGTTTCCAAAACTCCAAGTTCGAAGCCTTGGAACAGCTATTCCATCCCTTTTAAAATGATTTGAATACAAGTCTACGAAACAGAGAGAAGAACAAAGCAATACAGACTTAACTCTTGATGACAAAGCCCTGTAGGAAGCTTTTTGACTATTTTACTGGTTTCAATGTACCTGGATGGGCACTGAATGCATCAATGGATGCCCTAAATACATCAGCTGTAGGAGAAATTAATTTTATTTTGATGCACTTATAAAAGTATGCTGTACCTGAAAAGGTTCGAGTCTCATATTTGCATGCATGCAGCATAGTTTTAATCAACCAGCATCCACATTCTGATTCAAGACCTCTTCAGCTCCTCAGGTCCTATCATTCCACTTCCTAATTCCATCCTCCGTCACTACACTGGAGCCTTTCTCCAAACCCTCCCCCTCCCTTTAACAAACTTCCACAATTAAGCTCTTTCCACGTGGCCGATTCCCTTGCTGTCTAGACTTCTCCTGGTCAGTGAATTGCTGTTCCCAATGGGGCATGTAATCCAAGCTCATGCCTCCCCAGGGCTGCTTCCTGGTGCAGTTTATATGGTACAAACACATGCTGCGAATCCAGATTTCCCACCAGTAGAGAGGAGACACAGGAAGACATTCACTCTTCTGCGTTTGGAGGCTAAGCTTTGTCATTAAGTTCAAAGTAAATCATTCTGCTTATCATTTGTAGTAGCAAGAAAAAAAGGAAATGAGCAAAACCTGCAACTTACAGCATCTAAACGTTGGAAGTCTTCCCCTTGGCATTGTCTTAGATAGGAGTCTCTTTT
>NW_005842466.1:673452-681100 GCF_000455745.1 Alligator sinensis
CTTCCCATAGCACAGGCTCTGTGCTTCTCTGCCTCAGTCTCTCTTAATCTATTGCTAGTAGAGTCCTGTCTCTTGCCTACTCTGTTATCAAAGCCCCTGGGTGTCATGCCTGCCTCCTACACTGTTTTCTCCCCTTACCATGCTGTCATTTGTATTAAGGTTATTTGCATTACTCCTGGTGAACCTGCCATTTACTGATGTGGCCTGTGCCACTCCAAACTCCAAATTTGCCATATATCTAATATTGTGGCACCAGCTTAATTTTTTCCTACTGTGCATGAATACCATCTTTAACGCCAAAATAGATATCATTGGGATTTATTTAATTTCTAATGCATTCGATGGATTAAATATCCTGTTAGTCTCCATTCTGAAATAGCACGCAGGAGAGACTTTAATTTCTCTGCATAGATGTTCAACTGGAGTTGATGCTACAACAAAATATTTTCCTTTTGATTTTAGCAAGACATGAGGCTCCTATCTACGCTGCAGCCTTGTAATAAAATAGCTCTTGGCCTAGATTTATCACATTCGACTCTCCCTCTGTTTGGAGGAACGTTGCAGGCAGAAAATTTAGGTGAGTGAACTTCACTGTCTGCTGCTCTCCTCATTAGGCAAGTGGGAAAATTAAGCTGATTCTATCATCCCTTTACTAATACACAAGTGGCACATTATATGCTAGGGCTTGATAGCAAAATAATCTGACTGTGTCTCTTCCCACACACTCTTCTCATTAAACTAACAAAACACTTTATTCTGTACTCGAGCTGAATGCAGAGTTTTTGCCGTGCAGCTCGTTTTTCAGTCAGCCAAAGACTTCAGATCAGTTCTGTTCTCAGTTGCACAAGTCCCGCAGATGCCGAACAAGAAAGATGAGAGATCCTCTAAAACAGATGTTCCTGGTTTGAAACACTCTCTTTGGCTAGTACCTACGAGTTTCTCTCTCCACTGCATCTGAAGGTAAGCATGGCTCATTGCCAACATGACCTGGTTTCCCAGTTGCTTCAAGCGGTTCCATATGACTGTTATATGTCTACTAATTTAGCTCAAAAGTGTTCTCCCAGGAACGCATTGCACTGAATTCCATCCAGCTGTAGTTTGTGTGCATCGCCATTTAAGCGCTGAGTGCATCCTCTCTTGTGCTGGATGTTTATATCCAAGCTCTTGAAAAAACTACATTACAAAATGGGAATATAAATTTCCTATTCAAGTCAATGGGAGCTTCAGAGAGGCATACTTTCTAAAGCAGTATTTTGTTCTTAATGGGTACATGTGCAATTACTACATGTGCAATTACTTTGAAGCAACAAATTCCGGTGCTTATCCCCATATGAACGTGCGCCCAGGACTCCAGCATGTTGAGCCGGGACCAAGCAGCCCTGGCGATCAACCTGCCAGCCCAGGACTGCTCCTGCCTGGCTCAAGGTGCAGAGGGGCTGGCTGGGGCAGGAGGGTGCTTTAGTGTGGGGCCAGGCAGCAGGCAGCCCCCCTGTACTGAAGTAGCCTCATGCCTCAGCCAGTCAGGTCAGCGCCGACACATGCATGGCTGCGCACTAAAAAACACTGCGGCAGGGTAGTATTTACTTTTACAAGTACTACCCTATTCATTGGTTTACTAGTTTATTAATTTACTGTAGCTTAATAGGGTTACACATGTAGACACTGAGAAGTTTACCGTGGAGCTAATTAGGCAGCTTCTCAGTAAATGTCTGATGCAGATGCGCCCAATGTGTAGATGCACCCAAAATATCTATTCCCTCCAAGGTGTTTTGCTAAGGATAATTTTAATATTGTAAATATTGCTCCATCTAGTGACTTCATAGGGAAGGATACACAGAAATGTCATTGCCCTAACTTTAACATGACCTGTTTTTCTTGGTTTGTGTAAGTTCCCATATGGTGCCCAGCAATATAGTTTCTGTATGCTTTCTACAACTATAGTACAGACACTTCCATCTCTCTCTCTCTCTCTCTCTTATTCTCTGCTTATTTCTACCCAGAAGCAAAAAAAATATAGCTTCCAGCATATTCTAGAGAAATGGTTCCCAACCCTTTTTTGCTGCGACCTGCTGCTGGGAAAGGAGTGCGGTGGCGACAGTGGCGGCCACCCAGGGGGAGGGGAGCTCCCAGTATACGGTGCGGCTCGTCTTTTGTGTGCGGTGCCACTGGCATTGCCCCTGCAACCCTCATTTGGGTCGCGACCCGAGGTTGGGACTGTTTTAAAGCCTAAACTTCCCTCTTTTCCCTCCCCAGCCTGAAGCACGAGGGTTAGCCACAGTGTACAAAATACAAACACACCAAAACCCTGCCAGTCATCACCTGTGTTCTGGAATGGGAGAGCAGACCCAGCTTTTCTGATGATGTAATTTATTGACTGATTTACAACAGCTCAGAAATTGGCCCAGAAAATCCTTGTCTTGTAGTATTTTCTTTATCTCCAATCCAGGTGGGATGCTGCTTCCACAACTATTCTGAAACTCCAGTCTGAAGCCCAAGACTTAGCATAAATCCAATCCCATGTTTAAAGTCTGATACCTAGTCAACTTATTGCAGAGTAAAATCTGCCTTCATTTCAGCAAATTCATTTCAGTCACATCAGATTTAATTTCAGCATTTTATCCCAGGTTAATGAAGTCTCAGGCATTTTCAAACTAAATCAACCTGATTATCTGGGTGCAAACAATTAGCAAACTGAATACCTCTTCAGTAGCATAAGTGAGAAGGGCGACCAGGGTAGCAGCCCCTGGCACTGCCTCCTCCGTGGAGCCACCCCTTCTACACCTCTGCACCGAGCAACATCATCTATTTGTACCCTATTTATTTTGTGGTTCCTAAAGGTGTTGAAGTAATAGCTGAGGTCTGATTGGTAATAATTATATATCCACCTCCTCAAAGAAGGTCAGAATGCCTCATATCAGGACTCATTCAAAATCTTTTTTTTTATTGCAAATGCAAATGCAAGCTGCTAAAGCCTATTCTCTCTCACACACTTCATTGACTCAGACCTCGAAGCTCCCATACCCCAGCCGTCTGGACTCTGGAGTAAAAAAGCCTAGAGGAGCCAGCCACAGGCTGGCTGGAGGAACAGCTGAAGCAGGTAACAAAAAACAAGGACAATATTTTCAGCCTACTTTCTGCAGGTCTCACTCTAAACCAGTGAGAAAGTATTATTTTTTTATGCAACACATAGTTAACTTGTGGAATTCATTGCCACAGGAGGTGGTGGAGGCAGATAGCATAATCAGGTTCAAAAAGGGATGGGATAAATTCATGTACAGCTCTACTAGTAGCTGTTGAAAAGAATGGCTGGAGATGTTTCATCTGGCGTCTCTAAACCAATAACGGTAGATTCCAGGGGGATTACTGAATAGGGGATAGATGACTCTAGAGATATCCAGTACAATGCTCTCCCTCTACAGCATCCATTTTCACCACTGTCAGAGATAGGGTACTGGGCTAGGCAGACCATTAGTCTGACCCAGTATGGTACTTCTTATGTTCTTTATGTTCTTATTTGCAACCAGGGCACCACAGAGTGCCATGCAACGTTAGCACTGGTATGCATTCAAACATGACTCACAAGATTAAACCCAGAGCTTTCAAATATGAATCTACATTATTTAAAATATGCTGATCTCTTGTGGTCTGAGTTCTTTGCAGCAACAGAAAAACTGTAGTCAAAAACTAAGTGAAAACTAAGAGCCGGCATTTTCTGAGGGGTGCTTTGAGTCTAGAAAAATTAAGAATCACTATCACAGTCTCATCCCTCCACTGACTGAGCATCTATACCAACCCTTCCTGTTCCCATCCTCATACCTCTTGCTGCCCTCTTTTCTTTTTTCCTACCATTTGACCCATCTCTTGATACAACACCACAGCAAATATTGAAGAAAAAACAAAACAGCAGAAGTCATAAAATAACACCATATTTGACATCATGTTCTTCACGGTGCTTAAATGTTCATTTCCTTCCACAATCCCTTTCTCTGCATTGTCTATGCAGACTGAATCTTTATATAGTGCCTGGTGCAACGTTCGGTTCCCAGTTGGCCTTGAGACCCAGATCTTGAAAGCCATGTAAGTGCTTAACACCCATTGAAACAAATTGGAGCTAGGCAACTAAGTACCTACAAAAATCTGAGCCTCAAGCACTGCAGTAATAACCAGTTTCTCCTGCATATAGTGGATCAAGGACCTTGGATGTTTTTTATTATTTAGCAATAAAAAGCTGTTTCTATTGGGCAAGGGGGGGTTCTTTAATCTTATATCATTATGGAACCATCTATTGCAAATTCAAACCCTGTATGGCACTTTTGCAATCCTCTTATCTGACTTATTTTTTAAATGATTATAATTAAAGTAATGAAATACAGTATAAAAAGCCCATGAGCTAAATATATTCTTGCATAGGAGATCCCAAACTTTTCATCTTTTTACTGTCAAAATACTTATAATTCTCTTTATACACTTTGGACCATATCTAGCATATCTGACCTTTATTACTATTATTATTATTATTAATGATAATAATAATAATAATGAAAAGGAATATTTCAACCTAGACCAAGGAGTGCTTAGTCTGAGTATCGACATAACCTTTTGTCTGTAATCCATGTCCTTCTTTGTTCTTCCTCGTTTAAGCTACTTTTTCCTTTGGCTGGTTAACCCATCATCAAGGGAACAATACCGTAATGACATCCATGGATACAGACTCTTCCTACATGTGTGTGGAATCCAACTGATTTTTTTAAGGGACTTCATCTGGCATGCCTGGTCCATGCCAGGGGATTGCACTGCTGTTGTTCTGAGTAGTGTGATTCTGTCTTCTGCCTTCTACCTTCCATCTTGGGAGTGCCATTCCTCAGCAAATGATGCTAATAAAGAAGCTCCATGATCAGTTAAACTCATTGTCTCACTGAGGACTACATCCTGGTTGTGGTTTCTTCTCTGATCCTCTCTCATGGGGGAGCTATTTTTTTTCTAGGTGTCTCTACTTTTTGCGGTGATGTTTGTTTTAGGTGGGGGTTTTTTGCTACTAACAAAATAATGAACTTAGCATGATGAGTGAAAGAATGAGAGTCAGTGTTCTGGCGGAGCCTAAAGCTCATTCACATCTTTGCAATTCTCACATTTTTATGTTCTTCCTCTTGTTAGACTAGGGAGCTAACACCCTGAGCCTCTAGGATAGGAGATGAGTTAAATCTGTCCTGGGGACGCATCCTCCAGGGGATACTTCCTCCTTTACCTGGCATATTTCAAGTAGGAAATAAAGGGATTATGGTAGCTGGAGGGAAGGTGGCTGGCTGAAACAGGAGGTACATAAAGAAATCTAGTATAGAATAAGTACTAACAGTACTTGTTATGAAGTCTTGTTAAAATGAGGCTTGAATACATCTCCAGCAAGGTCCTGGTCACCACTCTGCATCTAGATCTTTTCTGCTTCCTAAACAGCAAAGGTATCAGATTATGGCAGAGCAATTTTCTTAATAGGGGAGAATAGTCTGAGGGTGCATACAAATGTTTGCCCCACCTGGTCTAAAAACACATGGCTTAGTTTCATTTGGGAGTGGCATGTATTCACTGGAATACTGTGCTGAGAACCTGGTGTCAGTAACTTGGGCTGGGGGGAGAGGCAGGCAGAATTGGGCTGGGGTCTGTGGGAGGGTTTGGCGGAGGAAGGGAGCTGGTGGATCTGCGGAAGGGGTTGGGGAGTGGTCAGAAGGTTAAAATAGCCTAGTCGGGGTGGGGGTGTAGAAAGAGCATAGCCCGGGGCTGAGTTCCAAACACGTGCAGACACTCAACAGTTTGGCCTAACCTGTTCCCTACTTAGGTGAAGTAACTTAGATCAGGCCTGCTATTTTTGTCCTAACAAACTCCCCCAAACTTCTGCACAGATGGCTATTTAGGGCATTTATACACGTATATTTGTCTGCTCCAATGCACTGGAGATCCACCACGTCGGAACAGACTTGATTAATTGAGTCTGTTTGGCACGCGACCTGACGCGCCCGGCCCTGCATCGCATTTGTATAAATGGTGAAATGAATGTCAGCACTGATAAAATGGCAGCAGTGCATTTTTGAACCAAAACACCTTCAATGTGGTTTAGTACAAATGTGCGCCACCACCATTTTGCTGACATGCATTTTGCTGTATACAGAATCCCTTAGATTGACCTAAACCAGTTAGGTCAATTTAAATGTAGCATCTGCACATACCCAGACAGTTAATAACAGTGAGCTAGGACATTATATTTCACTAATCGCCATTATTATACGATTGCATCTCATGAGCAACATTTTCCACTTCTGGTTGCCAATGTTTCTTTTGCAACAAACAGCTTCTTGTGTCTACAGGCTAGCATGGCATTATATGAAAAATTGCCTGCCCTTTTTCAGCAGCCCAGAAGATAAAGCATGTCAACATGGAACGCCTAAGGCATTGCCTGAGGCCAGTAAGTCTTTTCTTTATTTCCATGAAATTAGCATCAACTTTCAGTTCTTTTTTGTTGCGTGTGTGTGGGGGGGGTTTCACACTAGTAATCTAAAGAGAATCTAATTGATCAAAGGACTGATTTAGTTCTGCATGTACATAATAGGATTTGGATATGTATTATTATATCAGCACCGGAAAACTATTGCAACTTCCAGAGAATCTTAATAGACTGTCATCATCTGAGGATGAGTGTAAAGTAGGTTTTTTTCTTGTCAACATCTGCAGACAAGGATCAGACTCGTTTTTGCCATTGGACAGTCTCCAGTTAGACTTTATATTTGTGCCACAGTGTCACAGTCAGTTTACTCCTAGACTTGGACTATGATACACTGCCCTGACATAGTTGTTAGGCACTTAAACACCTTTGTAGGCCTGGGCCCCTCTGACATACGTTTCAAAACATAACAGCCTAGGACTTGAAAAATCAAAAGTGAAACAGCACTTTTTCCTCTGTATATCAGGCATGTCATCAATTCAGCATACAGCCTCCAAAGAGAAATTCCACCCTCCTTGTCTATTAAGACTTGAGAATCTAGAGGCAGTGTCTACATGAGGTGCTTTAGTGTGCAGTAGACTAATCTACTGCACAGTAAAGCATCGCCATGTACATGTGCAGGTGCTTACTGTGCAGTAAATTAGTCTACTACACAGTAAATTGACTACCTGAATATGAAAATGTACTGCTCAGGAAAGCCAAATAACATTAACTGCATGTATATATGTGCCCTATAGGAAGTAAGAGTAGGTCTCTATTTTCTCATTGGCCCCTATCCAGAAAGTTTTTTAATAGCAAGGGTGGGCAAGGTCTTTTTGTTACAGCTGGCCTGAAAATAAATACCCAGTAAATACCCAATAATCTGGTAAAAACAGACCTAAGATTCTCCCTTTCACTTGAACAAAGGCAGCTTCTGCATACACAAGAACTTCACTCACAAATCCCAAAGCTACACTCATATACACGTAGTTTTACTGTTGTTTCAAGTACAGAACCATGTTTAAACCCGCACAATACAAGTGGCAATTTGGATGGCACCAGTCACCTCCAAAGCATGGAGCTTGAGCTAAGAGAGTAAGGCTCCATTGTGGAGAAAAGTGGTCTTATATGCTTGGGAACCATTTATATAGAGTTTGTGAGGAGCTTAATTTCTTTCCT
>NW_005842466.1:681131-721499 GCF_000455745.1 Alligator sinensis
TCTATTGGAGCAAACAGGTAGGTATAAATATTAAACACATGGACTGCTGCAGATGCCCAAGTATTTTCAAGTATGTACCCTGGTTACATCTCTCCACAAAGCACCATGTCATCGGCTTGCTTTTGTGCAAGGTAATAGGATTGTGTTCCTTTAATGTTTAAATTTTCCTTTCATGTTACCAGCTCAATGCAGATATTTGTAAAGTTCCAGCCACAGTAACAGGCAAAGGTATATGAAGTCCAGTTTATTCCAGTCCCTCCTGCACTCCTCCCCACCACCCACTTGTGGCTTTCATACTAACAACTTTGTAATTGAATGTGAGACCTTAAAAAAGTGAGGGGCATAGGGTCTTTCAACACTGGTACCTTTTTTCATGTTTCTATTTGAGGGTGTCTGAAAGTAAAATTGGGGTCGTACAGAATAGCCTTTGTAAAAACAAGCGTGTCATTACCTTCACGGTCTTCAGGGATTCTGCTAATTCTAAAGGTATTATGGCACAAGTTCAATCTAATCTACTTTCTAAATCATCACAGCATTTCCCTAGATGGCCAGAACTAGCTTTATAAAAGTTTATTTTCTTCCTGCAATGAAGATGTGGTCTCATACTTTGGTTCCTGATTTCATTTCAGCAAAACTCTTTTATTCCAATGAGTCCTAAGGCAATGTTAATCTTTTATAAGACTACACTTTTCCCCCCCAAAATGAGTAATTAATGTGGTAGTTGCTATTCTTAATCTACAAGGAAAAAGCAATGAGGTGATGTATTACCATTTGGATGCCTCACCAAGTAAAATCCAAGCCTTTTCCCTTTAGTTTAAATTATCCTTAGTCTAGGATAATTAGTTTAAAAAGTCCATCAGAAAAAATAATGCTGAAGAGCAACCAGCATGGATTCATAGCAGGTAGATCCTGCCTAACTAACCTTGTTTCTTTTTATGACCAGGTCACTAAATGCTTAGATGCAGGAGTTGAGGTAGTTGTCATTTACTTGAATTTTAAAAAGGCCTTCAATATGGTGTCTCATCCCATTCTTATAAATAAACTAAGCAGCTGTGACGTAGATGATTACATGGTCAGGTAGGTGGTGAATTGTCTTATGGGACGCACCCAGAGATTGGTGGTGGACAGGTCAGTATTGACCTGGAAAGATGTGGGCAGTGGAGTCCCCCAAGTTTTGGTCCTTGGATCCATGCTATTCAATAAATTAATTGGTGACATGGATGAGGGCATGGAGAGCACTCTGTCCAAATTTGCGGACAACACCAAATTATGTGGCAAGATAAACACATGAGCGGGCAGGGAATGGATTCAGGCAGATTTAGACAGGTTGGAAAAGTGGGCAGAACAGAACAGGATTCAGATTAACAAAGATAAGTGCAAATTGCTGCACCTAGCGAGAAAGGATTGCCAACACACATACAGATTGGGAGATGACCCTCTAAGTAGCACAGCGGCAGAAAGGGATCTTGGAGTCATAGTAGACTCCAAGATGAACATGAGTTATCAATGTGACAAAGTGGTAAGTAAAGCTAACCACACTCTAACATGCATTAGTAGGTGCATCAAAAACAGGTCTAAGGAGGTGATACTTCCCCTCTATGTGGCACTGGTGAGGCTGCAGCTGGAGTACTGCATCCAGTTTTGAGTGCCACATTTCAAGAAGGATGTGGATAACCTTCAGGGGGTCCAGAGGAGGGCAACTAGTATGGTTAGGGGTAAAGCCCTACGAGGAAAGATTGAGGGACCTGGATCTCTTCAGCCTCTACAAGAGAAGGCTGAGAGGTAATCTTGTGGCCATCTACAAATTCACTGGGGGGAGTGGGGACAGCAAGGAATAGGAGATACTCTGTTTAGCAGGGCACCCCTTGGGGTAATTAAAAACAATGGTCACAAACTGACAGAGAGCAGATTTAGATTGGACATCAGGAAGAACTTCTTTACAGTAAGGGTTACCAGAATCTGGAATGGGCTTCCAAGGGAGGTGGTGCTCTCCCCTACCCTAGAGGCCTTTAAGAGGAGACTGCACAAGCACCTGGCTGGGGTCATGTGACCTCAGTGCTCTTTCCTGCCCAGGGCAGGGGGTTGGACTCGATGTTCCCTTCCGACCCTAAAAATCTATGCAATCTATTAAATCCTATAAACAATCCATTCAACTCTGTCTGACAGCAACCTGTTTCATGACTCTAAGGACTATTTAGGCCCAGCAAACTCTAAGAGGCACAATTTGTTTAATTTACTGTTGCACAATTACTTTTTTAAGTCAGGAAGTTTATTTTACTTGGTTCTTACATGGTACTTCTAGTTATAAGCATGTTTATAGCTAAGACACCAGTCAAGTTCAGGGTCCATACAGGGCATCGTACAAAACAGCTGCGGACCATCCTTTCACCAAATAGTTTTCAATCTACAAAGGCAAGACAGAAAATGGCTCACAGAATGGAATATCACCAAGCAGAGAAAACAATAGACAGGCAATATCACCTTATTTCCATGCTTTCTGATGGCCAAGGCTAGTTTGGAGAGAGCTTGATGAACAGAAGTCTAAGGGGTGGGAGAAAGGTGAGGGAAAATAGAGCAGGGGTGAAACAGGATAAAAAAAGGGTGTGAGATTGAGGTTGAGATGGAGATGAAGCTACTGAGACAGCAATGGGAAACAGTGGGAGCATCTACATGTGCATTACATGCATTTTTCCTAATGTGCATTAAATTCAGTACCTCCAACATGAGGTACTAAATAAATGTGCATTAGGCTGCCCCAATGTGCAGTACTGAAAGCATACTTTTTAAAGTGACATTTAATGCGCAGTAGCCTATTGTATTGCGCATTTGCATAATTGCACATTTTTATGTGGCATTTTAATGCGCAATAAAATGGGCTATTGTATATTAAAGCGCACATGTAGACATGCCCACTGGGTAGCAAATGGCCAGTTAGCACAGGGCAGGGAGAATCCACTGTAACCTCCGTCAGATATAATCAGTGCCTATCAATCCTTGCTGTGACGGCTGCAGCAGCAGCTCTGGCTATTGCAGGGGAAGCTATGACAAAATAAATGTGTCAGTTTTAGAGCACATTTCAGATACTCTTTGTGGACACCCGTGGAGTGCATTTTTTTGTAGGTTAGCCTAATCCTCCTATTAAGTGGATTTAAAAGGCCCTCTTAGGTGCAGAAGGGAGCTAATGCAAACTAGTTATTCTAAGCTATTTCCTTTTATAACAGTCTTTTGTCTCTAGCTGACTCTTTCCTGCAGCTTTCTTCCCTAAAGCTGCATGCTGAAAATAGGACAAGCACTACACCTGGATCCTACTTCTTCTAAATGGTCAGGTCCCCTGCATAGTTTTGGGTCCAAAGGGCAGCTGGGAGAAAGGCAGCTGGAACCTGATTTTTCTAAACATACTGAGGACCCACAACTTGAGAAGAAATCCAAAGGCGCTCTTTGTACTTTCACTTATGGCAAGAAATGGACTAGATTTTCAACTCCTTGCTATCCTCCAAGTATAATGCCTTTAAAATGCCAGTAAACATAGGTATCATTTATCAGAACAATTAAAAAAAATGAAAACCCACAAAGCTCTATCTGAGAAACCAAGTAATTAAAAGAATGCCGATATAAGCATACTGAACAGATGACAATGGTTTTTATGCATGGTTTCTCATGTGGAGATTAAGTATAATTTACAGGACAGAGTAAGTATAGCAATGTAAAGAGAATAAGACAGAATGACAGGAGGTTGCAGCTGTGTTTTTTATTCAGATATAGTCTTGGTGTTTTGGGCTATCACCTCGGTTAACCCACAGGATTTTCCTTTGGCTTGACTCTTATTCAGCCTGATATAGTAACCAAATCTCACCAGGAATCCAAATATTAGGAATCAGACACCTCATATTCCCATGTTTCTTCTCTTTGTTCCCCAGAAAAAGATGACCTCCTGGAGATTCAGTTCAAGTAAAACACGGTGCTTCCTCTAGTCACGGATGGTTTAACGCAGGGATGCTTAACCTCAGACCCACTGGCCAAGTGCAGCCCCCACAAAACCATTGCATCTGGTCTGGGGGGGTTCTGCACAGGTTGGAAAATTAGGTGGCAGAGGAGCAGTGAGCATTAATACTGCCACCCTCCCCCACTTGCAGATTCCCATGTCTCCTCCTTCCCTTCCACGCAGCAAGATCAGGGCTGGGCCAGACCCCCTTCTCCTCATGCAGCTGAATCAGGGCTGGGCTGCCCCCCACTCCCCTCCATGAAGCCACATGGGGCCCTGCCCTGGGCAATGGCTAGGGGCCACCAGCCAGATCTGGCCTGCAGACATACCAGGCACTGCCCATCCAGTCCACCAGGGAAAAAGGTTAAGCACCACTGGTTTAACACAATCAAAACCCTTCCCATAGCTCTTTAGATGTCCCTTCTTAGAGTCATGGTTATGAGGACACCCTAAGCCCAGTCTCCCCAAGAAGCAGCAAGCAGTACCAATAAATGGTAACAAGACAGATTTCTCCTCTTTCCAAGGGATAGCATTGAGCTCAGGCCAGGTTTTTAGGTTTATCATAGGATCTCAGACCTGGAGAACTGAAGCCCAAGCATTCTCTGCCTCACAGTTCCTCTGTCCAAGGTCTCAGTAATAGATGGTTATTAAAACACCCAGATAGCTCAAAAATGACAGAAATTGTCAAATGCTCCTCTACTGTACGCACACACAGGCTGAGAGCATGATTTCCACATACCTCTGCACCCCCCGGAAGGTCTTTTCAGGATCTTGGCCTATTTACACAAGTAGTTGTTTTTGGTTAGAAAGAGGTCATGGGGAAATTTAATTGACTGCATATTTTCTATTTGCAACTAAGGTTTTACCACTTCTGCAACAGCTGAAAAGAAGATGAGTGTAAGACCCTATGCACAGGCCAGTATTTTGACAGCACTAACATACAAGGCAGCATATTGCTGAGAAACTCATCTAGGTTGTGCTTCATATGAAACTTCTCCTCATCTATATGCTAATTCAAACTCGAGGCAAGTATGATTCTTTCCAAAGATTATGCTCCTAATGCCTTTTTAACACGCAATTTAATATTATAATTTGGGGACAGGCAGTAAAAGTTGGTGCCTTGTGTTGTTTTGCAAATCTGTTAATAATTTCTTTAAGAGGAGCTGTATCAAGTATTGGCTTCTTTGCTGAAAGGATAAGGTCTGTCAATCTGTTCCAGCTCATTGTGCTTCTTAGCCATATATGCAACGACTGAAGAGCATTAAATAACACTTCATAGATGCAAATGTATAATAAAAAATGACATGGTACAAAGGTACTGGGGAGGTTCTATTTTTACCCTGACAGCTGAACCACTTATCACTGAAATGCCACCATTTGCATGTAAAACTGACTCTCCAACCGGCTTTGAAACTGTTGACTTTAAGACCTTTGCGGGAAAAGAAAAATGAATTGCCAAACTGTGTGAACTGCACCCAATTCAATTACAATGAGCAAGTGGATAGTTCAGAAGCAGAAAGTATTTTTCAGCATGCACACACAAGCGCTCTTTTCCATTTAACCTTATTTTGTTTCAGCTGCCAGCCACTCAAAAAGTAAGAAAAAATTGATGGGTTACTTCTGGGGAGATTTTGTGTGCTACTGTAATTTTATATTAAGCGTCCTTTATAGAGATGGCAGAGCTTGGATTCATGGCACAAGTATTCATTGCACTAGGCCATGCTGACCTTCTGGGACTAGTATCACAGGGGGATTGGCCTCTTAACATCCCCACTGGGGATCATCTGCCGTGGTGATGGACCCAGCTATGCTGTCCTGTCTGGTCATTCTCAAGGCAACCTCTCAGGAGTCTGGCCTTTTACCTTTACTTTTTACATGATCCTTCTAGGCCTATCCCAGGAGGCCCTGGGTCACAATACCCTTACAAATCCACTTTTCTTATGAAGGAGATCCTGTGGGATTCAGCATCTCTTCATTTTTTCTTCAGGATTTCAACTAGCCATAAAAGATTCTGGCCAGACCACTCTCTTAAAACTGAAGTATTGCTTAATTTTAATAGTAGAAACAAATTAAACTAATTTTTTAAAAGAGATGTAAAAATAATAAGACAGCCTGGTAGCATGGCCTGGTGGTAACAGAGGATGACTTAACTTCTTCAGACCCCCAGCAAGTTTGTGTTTGTGCCTGCCCATTGCCACAAATAAAAGTCTAGCACCTGTCTCTCTTCGGGATGAAGAATCTTTTTAATGATTCATAATTTTTTTTCTTTTTTTTTTTTTCAACCTGGGGGTTCCCACCATGGGGCTTAAAAGGCAAAACGAATGTTGTAACTTGATTGGAGCCCACAGATAAGCTTTTCACAGTGAACACCTCAGCGTTGTTTCTTAACCAGATTAAAGCGGCTTTTCGGAGGTAATTAGACGAGTGCATACCTATGTGATGAGGCATTGCATTCATGTGTATGCAAAGAGGGAAATTAGTTCAACTGGACAGTGGCTTATTCTGAATGGTAAATGGTCCGTGCACTCTGAAGTCCTGAGAGTTGCCCACAAGTTTCATCGCTAGCTCCAAGACAGCCAAAATAAGATCTGATGTTTAATTCAAAGTGTGATCATACACTGAAAGCAATAAGCGTAACTTGTAGTTTTGTGATGTCCAGCTCCCTAAAACTAAACTCAGACCAACAAGGTCGATTTATTCTGAAGTGGTATTTTGGTCTCAAACTCTTGTCAGAGAATTTTATCTGCATTTAAATGCTTCAAAAGATAGAAAATGCAATCATTTTCCAAACTTAAACTTATTTTAGCTTGCATTGATTTCTGGCAGCATAAAATCTCAAATTAAACATGTATATCATAATAGCATATTAAAAATGAAATCAAGCTTGCAATCCCCACATAATGAAATGTGCAATATATAACCTGTTAAATGGTGACAACAAAGGAAGTTATAGATATTTTGACTCTTCTCACATACTCTGAAATCTGTACCTATCATACTCACTCAGGAAATTAAACTCAATAATAATAAACAATGAAATAGCTTTGTAGTGTTTTCCCAGTATGGCCTGAAGCTGCAAGATACTGAGCACCGTTTACTCTCTTCATTTCAGGAGGAAATGATAGTACTCAGCACCCTTTCCACATGTAATCTCATCAAACAAACTCTAAGCATGAGACAGGGAGGTAAAGAAATTATTAAGAAAATTATTAACTGTCTGGAAAAGTTGAAAAGCAATTATAATCCAAAAGTTATTTCCCTCTCACTTGTTTCAGCTGTCCATATGCAGTAAATGGCTTGTAAAATTTGCTACACAAAGATCAGTCTGTAGTGGTTTATGAAATTTTAAAATTCTCATAAAACACTGTCAGTGCATATGTCAGATAATCAACAAACCCTCTGCCCTAAAGATGTCCTGCGTTTTATATGGATACTTATATGGATTTAAGAATCGGCTCATTCACCCCAAATTAAAAACCACCCAAACAAGCCAAAATGTTTGGCTCATGTAAATAAACTCTCTACATATTATTAATATGCCCTGCTTCTAGTCAGATATGGTACCTTGCAATCCAAGGTTGGGGAGAACCTGAAATTGGAAGGAGGAAAAAAACCCAAACAAACCACAACAAAAAAAAAACGTGTGGAAAAATTAAAATGAGCTCATTTTGATTCTTCTGAAGCTTTTCCTTGATTCAATTCCATGTGGATGCAGGATTTTTTGTAACCAGAGGTGAGTGTGCCTTAGATTCATTGTGAGCACTTTGTGTGTATGAGGACAGCGCCTAGGTCATTACCAGGGATCCTGGTTTTCCCTGATAAAAAAACCTGCAAATTCTCTGATTAAAACCCCTCAAATCTGTGATTAATATTAAAGATCCCCCACAATCTTCGCGGCCTGCTGGTGCCCTCGCTCCCCCCGCCCCCATGGCCTCCCAACCCTACTGGTGCCCCTTGCCCCCTACCCACAGCTCCTGCCCTCCCAGCTGCCAGGGCTATGGGACAGCCTCCTACCCCCAACAGAAGGCAGTGGCTTCTCTGGGTTTGGGTGGGGGGTGAGGCTGGCTCCCCACTGTAGTGCACACTCCCCCTGCCCCCAGATCTGTGCATGGGGTGGGGGCTGTTCACTGCCCGCTGCAGGCTCAGGCTCCTGCCCTCCTGCCCTCCCCCAGGGTCTCTGCAGCCCAGTGGGTGTGACTC
Source organism: Alligator sinensis (assembly GCF_000455745.1). Classification (NCBI taxonomy): domain Eukaryota; kingdom Metazoa; phylum Chordata; order Crocodylia; family Alligatoridae; genus Alligator; species Alligator sinensis. The sequence continues at coordinate 689,314 of NW_005842466.1, forward strand.
AGCACTGCAGGGCAGAGCACGGCCACACAGGAAAGCTGCTTGAAGCTGTAAACTCTGTGCTGCTCTGGCGACACATTGCCCGTGCACATGGCCACCACCTGTGCTGCCCCTGCACATGCAGGGAACACGACTCCAGGGCAGTGCAGAGCTCACAAGTAGCTTTCCTGCATAGCCGCAGTCTGCCCTGCAGCCGTTGGTCACACCTGCTGGGCTGTGGAGGCCCCAGGGTGAGAGCCTGAGCCTGCAGTGGGCAGCCTGCCCTACCCCCGCCCCATGCACAGATCTGGGGGGCATGTGCCCCTCCTGCTCCTTCCTGGAGTTCACGCAGCAGCGGGGAGAGGACTCCACCTCCCCCACCCCTGGACAAGCTGCCCATGGTCCTATCCTGTTCCTCACTGGGGCCCTGCAGCCATATATTGCGACCCCAGGCCCCAAGTCCTACATACTGCCTGGCAGGGCAGCAACCCCTGCACCAGCCCCTGCCCTGTCCAACTCCCTCCTCTCAATGGGGGGAGGCCTCAATCCTCCCCCACTTACCTGCAGGAGCTGCTCTCCAGGCTGCCTGGGGCCATGTACATATATGTGCACATGGAGCCCTTGCCTGACCGCCCTCCTCGCTCCCTCCCAGCCCATTGCGGGCTGGAACTCTGCCCGCCTGCAGACGACTCACTGCAAAACCACAAAATCCACGGGGTTCTCTGCTAAAATGAGAAATTAGTGTTTTATTCCAGTAAGGGGGAAAATCCACATTTTACTCCTTTTTTTTCCATGGGAAATGTAAAACCCAGATCCCTGGTCATTACAGAACCCAGCCAACTACAAAGAGTAATGGTAATACTTGTTGGAGACTTAAAAACCTAAAGTTGAGGTTCCGGTAATGGGCCAATCAGACACTAAATTGCCAGCTGACACAAAAATATGTGGTATTGGTTAAGTTGAACTGTGTCTGCAGTGTCAACATAGGTAATGCATTTTATACAGTATTTAAAGTATAGTAGAAAAATAACATATTTTAGAAACACAACAATCCTGTTTCCAATACAAATTCACTGCAACATGACTATAATTAATGATTATGGTAATGATTATTGAGGCTGGAGTGTATTCCTGAATAATGCTGTTATCCTGGGGATCCAAGGTACTAAACTAACATCAATGATTGAGATTAAGGATTATTAACAACTGGTACAGGAAAAGGTTTGGGTGATCTAATGCAATGTTCTGATCCTTGCAAGATTATTGTTTTAAATATACATTCCAAAAACTTTTCTGGTAAACCTGTAAGTGTTTGTGGCTATTCTAGCAAGTCAGCTGTGAGAGTATTCCTAGACCAGTAATTCACTGCCTGGGGTTCTTCCTGATCCCAAAATGAAGAACTGCTCCCCATCATATCCTGCTTTCTGGGTGATAACGTTATGTATATAACTTTCATGTATGTCTAGCAACTAAATAAAGGTACTACAGTATTCTCCTGGCATTTCTTGTACAAAGTTTAGTTATTATCATACACTCCTTGGTAATAATACCTAATGGCATGAGAGACCTAAAGATCTGGGGAGATTAATAAAATCTAAAGAATGCCCCATTTCCTTTCACATCACTACTGGTCTTGCAACTGAGAAAAGGAAGTGATTGCCATTTCAGTAGAAAAGTACAGTGTATTGCACTGCTCAAAACTATCTTCCCCTCAGATACTCCTTGAGAGTGATTGCAATTCCATAGCAAGTCATGATCAGTGGTTAACTGAGAAAATGGTTTGTAGGCAGCATTTTTGGCTTTTATTTTGGTGAAACGGAAAAATATAAAAAGAATAAAAGGTTTCCTTTCGTAAATTAATTGGTCATAAGAATCAGCAATGGGACCAAGCGCACTGGTTTGAAGCAGACTTGACCTCCCTCCCCCCCCCCCCCCCCAAAAAAATCAATTTTCTGTAGGTCAGGATATTATGATTTACCTACAAAAATCCAAGAAACTGGCAACAAAACACATAATGACCATTGGTTCCAATGGGGCATGGTATTTCAGCACGTGTGGGTTTTTTTCTTTAGCTTACTTCAGAAACATATTGCCTGATCAAAAGGTGTGTGGGGCAGGGGGGCGGTGTTATTTTTTTGTTTTTTAAAGACCATGTACAAATTGCACTTTCAAACAGAACAAGTTCAATTAATTCATTTGTAAGTGTAGATAATGCGATAACATTAATTGGGGTTATGAAGACATAGTAATTGTCAGTTATATTCAAAACAATGATTGGCCTCATTTGAGCAATGATATGAAGGGAGAACACTAACCTCTGACTGAAATGGCATACCACTGTATTAAACTCTATATACAGCAAAAGCCGCATTATCCAGCACCTTACAAATTGGCATGCTCTATTACCCGGCATGCCAGTCGACACAGCAAAAGCGAAACCGGAAGTATCCACTGTGGCACTTCCAGTTTCGCCAAGCCCCCATGGCCCAGGGCATAACAGCCTGTCCCCAATATGCCCGGGGCCCCCCTCCCTGTCCCCCGGCACACTGATGTGGTGGGAGGGACGGCAGCACACCGGACGTGGTGGGAGGGGCGGCAGCCCAAACAGGCAAAGACACCCATTCAGGCCTCTCAGGTAACCAGCATATTTGGTTATCCAGAACCCCCCATTCCCCACGGATGCCGGATAACAAAGCTTTTGCTGCACCTTTATTCATATGACTATCCCTTACTCAAAAGACTACTGGAGGGTTATCCTAAACCAGTTTCAGCCATTTTCAAACTGGTTTATGTGCACTGAACATCTGTTCTGTTACAGATTTAAATCAGTTTCTGATCACTTACACTGATTTTTGTGTAATGTCTGTCCCTACAAGCTTCCCAAGGAAGTGGTGCAGCCCACAACCTTGGAAGTCTTGAAAAGGAGACTGGACAGATACCTTGCTGAAATAATTTGATCTCAGCAGTATTCCTGCCCAGAGCAGGGAGGTTGGACTCAATACTTTGAGGTCCCTTCCAGCCCTTAATTTCTATGATCTCTACAAAATCTCTACAACTGGCCTGTTCACCCAAGTAAGGTTTCAAAGGACTTTTACTCCTATGAATATTTGCTTTATTTCAATAGCACCTATTAGCCCAAATAAGTATTAGGCCTATTGTACCAGGTTAAATTTGAATACTAGCTACAACATATTCTGCCCTGAAAAGCAAAAACCTTATTCAAGTAATTGTTGAATAAAATCTTTGGATCATTTAAAATATAGTAGCTGCTTATTTTCTAGGTCTGCCTTTACCATTTTCCTCTATCTTTCATGAGAATTCCCATCTTCTTTCCACTTATCAACTCCTCAAATATTGCACAGTACATGGAACTTTTCACATCTTCAAAGTTTCCCAGGTTTCAAAGTTTCCCAGCCTTTCAAATGAGTCCAACTGCTGCTTAGAACCCACCAGGTAGATGATCTGACAAAAATGAATTATGGTGAAAGAAATTATGCTTTAAAATTGTCCAAAGTTAACATTCAGAAATAATACACCACATTCAAAGATGAATGAGCTGCTTCATTCAGTCCATTACCAGACTCCAAAAGGCAGCACATCAACCATAAAGGCTAGAAACTTTATTATTATTATGTTAACAAAAACTATAGTCTTCAGGAAAACATTGACAATGCCAGAAGCTAGAGACAGTATAAAGTCATATTATACTACCATGTGAGACTCATATTTGCAGCTGGGTCTACATCTTAGCTCTCTTGCATAGAGAGGTCTATAGGCCTTCAAACTGCAATTGCCCGTAGGCTCATGGTACTCACATTATACAGGTACCCAACAGCAATGCTGATGGGTGCTGTAAAAAGAAACCAACCAACAAAATCTCTAATGACAAGCAAACAGTATGTATTTGTATTTGCGACCTGTCATGCTCTACATATAATCCTTTACAAAACCCAAATTAAAATTAATCATAAATCAAGTTTTGACACAGTTTGGTGAAATCAAAGCAAAGAGTTTCCAATGATTTAGGAGTGAGAAGGAGGTTCAGAAATACATGAAGACATACAGCTCCCCCTCCTCCCACCCCCACACACTTGGCTCTTTGAACACGCTGAATTTTCTAAACTGAAATGAATAAATTGTAACAGCTATTCACACCAGGAAAAAGGCAGGATGAAAAATTAAGTTAAGCCATGTAATCCACACAGAGATAGTTTTAAAAGAATCAATACCACTCATCATGGTAGTACAGTAATATTTGCAGTAGTAAATGTTGCATGATGAATCATTTTGATTTTCACAAGTATCCTAGTTCCTGATTTTGTTCCCTCTCAGAAGAAATTAGTGTGGGCCTTTTTTTTTTTAACAGAACTAGCGACAGTCAGAACTTTATAAAAAGGATAAATCAATAGTATTGTTCCCTAACGAATGACTGTTACCACCTTCTAATATAAAAAGATGAACAAGTCTTCTCCAGAGAGCTGCTGAGAATATCAAAAGGAAGTTCAGGGTCAACAATGACAATGAGTTAATGGGCTGATGGGAAAAATCAACTTATTTTCCCACCAACTGGAAAAGCCCTGCAGGCCAACCAAAATAAATTCCATTTTACTTGAGCAAAGCATCAGAAGCTAACACACATCAAACATTAATAGTTTGCAGGTGCTTTACTAGACTAGAATAAGCTTAGTACTGTATGTCAGCCAGGTATATTTATCAGTTGCTTCCACAAGCAGCATCAGGTTAATAACTGAGATTGCTATTGCAAAATACAGCACCCAAAGGAAATATATATATGCTGAAGAGGACTGGAACACAGGGCCCCTTGAGGGATTCTGATAGTCTTCTGGCAGGCTGCAGGCACATATCTGACAAACCAGCGAAAATGCTGAATCATGAATACTGATCGATTGCTACATGCACAATGCCCATACACTGCAGATTTCTGACCTGATAAGCTGTACATAATATTTTAAGTATCAGAGGAACAGAAAAGAAAGGCTGTAGACTTTTCATTTAGTGATTATTTCCCTCATGTGGAAAATTATCTGAGCGTCACCTTGTAATTGTGAACCCGAGATGCAAAATTCTTGTAAAGAATTTAGAAAAAAAAAATTCACCAAAAGTTAAAACATGAACTCTATTAGCAGAATATGCACTGTCATGGACACCGAATCTACTGAATCAGAACATACATTTTAAACAAAGAAACCCAGAGCAAGGCTGATTCTCCTATCTCTCAGTTGTTTTTGATAGATGCTTGACTGTGGGGTGTGCTTACCCCATCTACCAGGGGGCCACCAGAACTGCTGACATTTACCTTTACTGACTATTCAAGAGAGATGTTAAATGAGATTAAGATATGAATTCAAAACAGAATAGCTATTCCTGATGAACTCCCTATGTGGACACGCTATCTTCAGAGTAAGGCTCTCCCTTCTTCTGGGTGAAGAAGAATGTGCACACAGGAAGTTAATCAGGAGTAAACTAATATTTAAGCTAATAGTTAATAAGAATAGTAAATGATGGAAAAAATCCCCACATAGACAAAACCTCAGTCTCAGTTATATCTTATTTATGGGAGCAATCCTTTTTCTTTCATTTTTTTTCTTCTTTAACAGTAGCCTTAAACCACTAGACTGAATGACACACTGTGGGCTGAAGTGTCAACAGCAAATGGATGCCATGTGGCTGAATGTATCCTTCTTATCTGGAGCAGACAGCTATATCACTCAGCCACCCCCATGTCTGGAAGAATAAGTAAGTATCTGGATGAAAAAGTGGCTTTGACTAATTAAGACAGAAATAATGCTGATAGGGGAGGAGAAGCAAGGATCTTTCAGGGGGTTCTCTCTTTTATCAGACCAGCTGCATAGCTGGGAAAGATTTTAGACAAACTTTCAGGCACAAAATGCCCTTCCTTAGGTCTGACAAAGAGCATACATAACATAAGGAAGGAAGAAGAGAAGGAAAAGCATTTACACTATGTGAGAATAATGCCCTTGATGAAAGTTATCCATCCAACAATAGTAATGGAATGATATGGGATGGGAATAATGCTGTACACAGAATTTCACCGTGTAGCCAGTGAGTACTGGTCTCCTCACCCCTTTTTGGAAAGAAGTCCTCAGAAACATGGACTGGCTCATGCTAATTCACTCTTTTATTTCTGGTTAGAACTTCTGTGAAGACCAACAGACTAAAATGAACGTAGAACCAGGGTTGTCAACTGTCCACAAATTTACAGACAGTGGGCACATGAGACATAAGACGCTACGGCGGCATAGCTGCTGAAAATAGCCATGTGCCATCCTAAAGCAAGTACTAAATGATGGTGCAGTAATAACTGTGCCCGGGGGGGGCATGTGTAGATGCAGCCAGTCAGTAAAAACTAAGGCTAAAACCCCCTGTCCATAAAGTCTGTAAATAAGCCCTCTAAAACAATCAAACAATAAAAGCTATCAAGCTCCAGCTGCTGTATGAAACTCCCTCTTGGGAAGAAACTTTACAGCCAGAGCTTGATTGAAACATAGCACCTTGCAAAGAGCCTGCTCTTATTTCTTTCCCTGCCCTCTCCCTCTGGATTGCTCCTCTAATTCTGTTGGGTTGCAGGTAGGCTTCTTTGGGGCATAGGCGACTGGTGCCTCCTGAGTCTGGGGGTAACACCAAATCGCCAATGGGGGGGAGGCACCACTGATTGCCGATGGGAGGGGGGTCCCCCAGAGGCCGAACACCAAGCCAACAGCAAAACCAGAAGTGTACTTCCACTCGCACTTCCTGTTTCATGGCTGGTTTTCCAGGTGGTGCATGGCCAATCTCATGCACCTGCATGCACCCCCTACACGTTGCCAATGCTTTGGGGGTTTGTGTTCAGACACGGGGAGGGGGGTTGGTGAGGGTGAAGCTGTGTTAGGGGCAGCAGGGTGTAAAAACTCTGCTGCAGTTGCACACAGCTGCCAACCTAAGCTTTTTAATTTATTTACATATTTATTTTTAATGACAGTAAAAAATCATGCCAGCAAAAACTTTGCAGAATGTCAGGGGAAAAAAATATTGGGTTGGCAACCCTTGCATGGCACTTATGTGCAAGCTGAAAGTTGGTCCAACACTCAGTGGCCTATGTATTTTTCACTATAGATTTGCAGATTATATTGGTCTGCCTGCATTGTACAGGTTTCTCCTTTAATACTGGATGCTGTCCCATGGAAAGGTGATGGAAATCCTTTGCATAGATGATTACAGTTCATGTCTTGCCTCAGAATGCACAGGAAATTGTTTTCATAAGCATTTTCTCAACAAGCCAAAGTCATATTGAAAATACAATGGTCTTGTGAAGATCAATAAATATAACCCACCAAGACTGGAACAAAGGCGCTCTCCTCACACCAACAATGGAACTGTTAATTCTTATTTTTACCACCAGAAAACCATGTACCAGAGATAAATGAGTAGCATTAGGCAAATAAGCAAGCCAGATAAATAAAAAATGAATCCTTAGTAACTGAAATATGGGAATTAGAGACTGGGAAAACATATGGTAGTTTCCATTTAAAAGCCAATATTTATCTAAAGTTACCATACAGAGATACTAATATATTTCCTATTCCAAGTGGACTATAGTGAAAATAATAAAATGCCATTATCTATAATACCGTGTGAACAAACGTTAACCTTTTAAAAGGCATTTGCTGGGTACAGATAAACAAATAAAAACATCCTCTCTAGTTCTGCAATTTAACAGAAAAACTCAAGAGCAGAACTGGAATATAATAGCAAAAAAGAACGGATTATAAAGAGAAAGACATTAAGAAAAATGCAGGTACTTTTTCCCATGGAATACTGGATCTCTTTATACATCTTTTATCAAAATTAACTTGATTTTTGAGTCTGGAGTTGGGGAGAGGACAGACTTAGCAGATAGATGCTGTTTTCCACAGAAGCTTGCAAAGCAGGCCATATTAAGCTATTAGGAGAATTAAAATGAAAAAATATAAGATCTTATTTAAAGCATCATGGCAGCAGGGGTGGGGAATGAAAATATCTTAAATTCAAAATCATCTTAGATTCAGATAAATATGGTAATCAAAACATCACTTTTTGGGTCTAATGAGATTTCTCTTCTTTTGGGCTGTTTTTTTTAAACCTTAAGACATGAAATAAAAGCAAAAATGAGAACTAAGACACTGAGCTCTCAGAAGCTTGAAGAAGGTAGTTCACCAAAGGTTTTTAAAAGAAAAAAATCCCTTCTTCTTTGGTTGAGAATATTTAAGCAGTGCATGTATCAAAGTGACACTGAATACAACTTGGAGTCCATGGAGTTTGCTTCAAACAGAATAGACACTTTTAAGCAGACAGTGGAACGTGATGCTTGTCTACATGAAGATTCAGTACAAAGCCCAAGAGAACTGCCAATACCTCCTATCACAGTGCAGTTGATTAAGGATGCCCTCAACAAAAATTATCCATGCAAGTGATTTTTAGCTTCCAGGAATTGGCCAAACTAGGGAGTGATCCCACAGGCTGTAGAGAGAAACAAAGGAAAGTTTAGTTTTCTGAATTTCCTTCAAATCTAACTCTTTAAAGGGAGAGAACTGGCATCCTCTGGGAGAAAAACGAGACCAGTTTTTCTGGTCTCAAAGAGCTGGGGTTTCTCAAAGAGCTGGGGAAGCTCTTTGAGAAAATTATCTAGGACCACATCTGTGAGGGACCAGCAGGGGAGATTATGCTTAGGGGCAATCAACATGGGTTCATTAGAGGCAGGTCCTGTCAGACCAACCTGGTGGCCTTCTACGACCAGGTCACAAAATCCTTGGATGCAGGTGTTGCGGTGGACGTAGTCTTTCTAGATTTTAGGAAGGCCGTCGACACGGTCTCTCACCCCAATCTCATTAAAAAAAATTAGGCTGCTGTGGCGTCGATGCCTACACAGTCAGATGGGACACAAATTGTCTGGCAGGCTGCACCCAGAGAGTGGTGGTGGATGGGTCTTTTTTGACCTGGAGGGACATGGACAATGGGTTCCGCCAGGGCTTGGTCCTCGGGCCCGCACTGTTCAACATCTTCATCAGCGACTTGGACGAGGGGGTGAAAAGTACCTTGTTCAAATTCGTGGATGACACTAAGATGTGGGGAGAAGTGGGCATGCTAGAAGGGAGGGACAGGCTACAACTAGATCTGGACAGGTTACAGGGGTGGGCAGATGAGAACAGGATGGGTTTCAATACTGACAAGTGCAAGATACTGCACCTGGGGAGAAAGAACCAGCAGCAGACCTACAGGCTGGGGAACTCTCTTCTCATCAGCATAGAGGCAGAAAAGGATCTTGGAGTCATTATTGATTCCAAGATGAACATGGGCCAACAGTGTGGGGACATGGTCAGGAAAGCTAACCACACCTTGTCATGCATCCACAGGTGCATCACGAGCAGGTCCAAGGAGGTGACCCTCCCCCTCTATGCAACATTGGTCAGGCCGCAGTTCAAGTACTGCATCCAGTTCTGGATGCCACACTTCAGGAGGGTTGTGGACAGTATTGAGAGGGTCCAGAGGAGGGCCACTCGCATGATCAGGGGTCAGCAGGGCAGGCCGTATGAAGAGAGGCTACGGGACCTGAACCTGTTCAGCCTCCACAAGAGAAGGCTGAGAGGGGAATTGGTGGCCGTCTATAAACTTACCAGGGGGGACCAGCAGGGAATGGGAGAGTCCTTGTTCCCCCGAACACTACCAGAAGTAACTAGGAATAACGGCCAGAAGTTGACTGAGAGTAGATTAAGACTAGATATCAGGAGGCACTACTTTACTTTCAGGGCAGCTAGGATCTGGAATCAACTTCCAAGGGAAGTGGTGCTCACTCCTACCCTGGGGGTCTTCAAAAGGAGGCTGGATGATCACCTAGCCAGGGTCATTTGACCCCAGCATTCTTTCCTGCCCATGGCTAGGGTCAGACTTGATGATCTGCTCAGGTCCCTTCCGACCCTACTGACTATGAAACTAAGTTAACTGCCCGTCTCTCCCCCACATTGACTTTTGCCTGCATTGCATCTCTCTCTCTCACATTGCACCTCAGAACTATACCCTAAAGGGAGGACTCTCACAAATATGAGAAACAGTCACCAACTTACAAGTTTTATCTTTCCAATTCCCACTTATATCAAATCTAAATGGGTCAGATAGTCATTTTGATTCCAGGAAATGTTGCCTGTGTGAATGGAAATAAATGTGAATCTCCAAAGTTGGCTGTAACTATTTCCATCCATTTGAGGTTCTGCCTTGAGGGAACAACAATGGTTTTACCTGGTTTGGAGTGCTGGCCACACCAATGGCCTAGGGTAGTATGAAACATTGGCCCCAACTTACACGTTACTCACACTGACCTAAAATTAAACGTCTCAGATCACTAGTCTTTGGGTGAGATTACATGTTAGAGTTAGCAAACACTAATTCTAAGTAATGTCAGTCTGTGTTAAGGTTAATTAATGTTAGTGATCAGTCACTGTAACAGGGGCTCAGGCCGGACACAGGTAAATGGGTAAACACAGGTCACGGGTCATGGCAGGCAAGTCCTGAGGGGAAAAGGAGCGGGTAGCCGGCACCCACTCAGTCACATATTCAGGGTTAGTACCCTCTCTAATGTGCACTACTCAGACCTCTAGCTAGAGGCTGGGCAAGCAAGAGCATGGTTAGGTGTTACAAGTCTGCCCCATACCTGCCCTGTTCACTGGCTCTCTAGCCACAGTATAGGCTGGGGAGGAGGGAAGGAAGGGCCCCATGCCACTTGGATCACTCTCTCAGCCCTCCAAATCACCCCACTGCCCCTCATCAGCCCCTAGATCCCCCCAGCATGCCTAGATTGACCCTCCATCCCTGGATTAGCCCTTCTATCCCTGGATCACTGCCCTGCCACCCCAATCAGCCCGAGAGCAGCAGTGGTGGCAGCAGGAGAGGGGGAAAGGGGAATTCACCCTGCCTCCCTGAAGCCCATGTCTCTCCTACCACCTGCTCCTCCCTTCCCCTTTTTCAGGTGCAGGGCCTGGTGCAAGCTGGATCTGGCCATGCAGGGGAAGTGTGGTTTGCATTGAGCCTAGAAGTAGGAAGGGAAGGGAAAGCTCCCCACCAGTACCTCTACCACTCTTGGGCTGATCAGGGAAGTAGGGAAGAGATCTAGGGGCAGAAGGGACAATGCGGGTAGGAGGAGAGGAAGTAACTGGGGTGCCAGAGGAGCTATCTGGGGGTGGAGGGGTGATTTGGGAGGCACACAGGCATCTCCCCATCTGCCCCTTCCCCCTCTAATCCTGCCCCTTAACCCTTTCCCCATGACCCCTTCCACCCCTTTTCCCTCCCTCCCTGACACCTGTCTGTTGCCCACTGTTGATAGCTAGTACACCTGGGAGCAGTGCCTCCTAGGATGCTGGAGGACTGAAAATCAGTATCATCTTGGGTGAATACCCAGAAGTTAAGTCAACTCAAGCTAGATAGTACAGCCCAACGATAATTCTAGCCTAAAGTGGCATAACTTTAAAATGCCTAAAGGGCACTTAGCTCTTGTTAACAAGTCTTAATGTGTGATCATTCAAATTTTAAGTGCTCTAAAATGATCTAACTGTAATTATTAATCTCACCCTTTGGTTTAGCCCGGATAACTGAAACTCACCATTTCCTATACTGTCAGCACGCTGTGAAACATCCTGGGAAAGTGCTTGCATCGTCCCCCGCTGATGCTGACCTAGGGGACAACTGCCTAATACCACTATCAATATTCCATTACCTCACATAAAAGTGGCCTAACCGTTTCAACTCCTTGACATACGGCTATCAATATGATGCCACAAGATGGCATTTAGGTGAAAGGGTGTTATTTTTATCCAAAGAACATTTTTTGGTTGCAATGCCAAGCCATCAAAAATTCGAAGATGTTAGAATTGCCTGGCTAGCACTAATTGAGTCACCTTGAGTATGTGCATTATGATTTTGTTAAAACTTAATTACATGGTCATACTTGGGGGTTTTGTTTGTTTTTTAAATTAGAATCTCAATCCATTAATAACATGTAAATTGCATTGTGGAACTATATCCATGTGCAAGCATAACATTTTTTTAAAGTTGAATTTTAAATGTATTAAAATTTGTAACAGCAGTGCAAAAATTAACATCTTTTCAAGCCTACAGTAATATTAATTCATATCAATGACAATGCTTCATTGTCAAGCCAACACCATTACAGGGTATAATTTTCTATGAGATTAAACAGTGCAGTGGGTGAGGGAACATCAGAGGTATACAAATGTTTCATTGATCCTTAAAATATAACAGTTCAAATCAAATATCCTAATTTCTATCATAACAGAAAACATCTGAAAACACTGTAAAGACTCCAATGACAATAAAATGTTTCAAAATGGACAAGTAATGATTTGTCTTCAGATTACCTATCAAGGTTTGTCAGAATTGACTGGATTTTATCAATTATTTGATTAAATTTTTTTCCTCCCCAAGTTGTCAGAATGGGACACTGACATTTTCCAAACCAAATGCTTTCCCAGTTTGAAATTTTTTTGTTTCAAAATTTGCTCCAATATTACTAGGAAAATTTTTTAAAGTAAAACACAGGGGAAAAAAACCAAAATGACCTTTTAAAATTAATTAAATGAACCACTTTGATTTTACCCAGTAAGGATTTTTTCCAGTTTGTTGGTCCATACAAATTTTGAGAATTCATCTTTTCATCCCTATTGAGGATAAGAACAGTTTTTTTAAATCTCAAACACTTTCCTGGGACATGAAAACCATTTGAGGCCCTATTCAAGAAGTACATTCTGATGGCATTGGGCTGTCTGGGGAAGTTAAAAGTTAATAGGCTTCTGCTTCCTTCTGTACATTTAAACTGTTGCAAGGGCTGCATCATCAAATTTAGACCATTTCATTACAGACTTTTTTTGCTACAGTAGTATTACTACTACAACTCTAGGTATCAAATGCACTGCAATTATCCCTAATGCATGTCCTTTTTAGTCCCCAAGTGCTTTTTAATTTAATGAAACCCTTTTAAAAGGCATGTTTAAGCTTTTGCAGCAACTTGAAGTTCTAATTTTTGAACAAACACATATGTCAGTAAAATCTAGGTCAGGGTCATCCCTAGTGCAACTCCAATTAAGTCAGTAGAGATCTGCCACAAATGAATCTGACCCAAAGAGCTTTTATTTTTTTAGGTTGTTGCTTAGGCCAACCTGTTTTGATGACTGATGTTTTCCTTAAATTTAACATTTTCATTAATTAATTGGGTAGAATTCAATATATTCCTGATACATATGAAGACATGGGTACATTGAATATCACCAGATATTTGATATGCTCACCTAAAATAATTAAAACATTGTTGACTACATCATAGTAATGCTGATGTAACAGACATAAGAAAACTAGCCCAAAAGGATAAGTATAGGAACCTGAATGAAGAAACAGTTTGTTTTGGGTTTTCATTTAAGCCAAAAAAAAATGTACAAACTAAAGGAAATCTATTCATGAAAATATTCCTTAATTTCTTTTTTCAAAGCCATGTTGGATTAGGGGAAAAAAGTTTGACGTTTTTAATTACAAAGTACTCTAAATTAAATATGCTTTTTGAGGGCAAGATGAGGGTGTAGTCAACCTAATGGCTTTTGTACAAATTATTCTTTACTTACTCCCCGTATGGATGCACTTATTCCACTCTAAAATTTCTTTATGGGTGTAAATACACATCACATTTCTGCCAAAAAGCCTTTTTTCTGGAATCCTAGGATACCAATCTATTATCCCACCTTAAGTACCTGTGAACTATACAAGATAAATCGTGCTAACACTTTTCCCTAAAACAGTGCTGTGTACAGCTGTAAGTTAATAGTGGCTCATTCATATTAATTGCCCATCATTCCAGGGACAAGCCTGTTGGGCTGCGTGCTCTTCCTGTCCGCTAAGCAGAACTGCGGGGCAGAAGGGCTATGCATGTAAAGGCTCCTCTTTTGTTCTGGGTTTTGACTTTTGATTGATCAGAAATGCCTCAAATGACACATCTGTTTACAACCTATATAGTTTAACATCATCTAATCTAAAGTGGAGTGTCCACATAGGGCATTAATTCTGAACCAACTATTCTGGGCCATTTCCCTATGTAGACATGGAAACACTTTAGACAAACTACATCTATAGCCAAAAAAAAATCTCAGCCTCATAAAGCTCCACTAAATTCTGAAGAGGTAGTCATTTCACTTACATAAAAGGATTATTTTAACATAAATTAATATTGTCTTGAGGCTCAACACTTTTAACTGTCACAGAAGTGATTTTAACGGCAATGGAAAATGCAGGTAGGAGAAAAATTAAAATAGAGCAACCCTGGGTTTATTATTTGGTTTGCCTCAAACTAAATTGTTTGATTATGAGTTAATATTTTAGCATTTAGGGATTGTACAAACCATACTGGGAATACCAGACATGAAAGGAAGCAAATATCTTGTTTCATTTTTTTTTCTGGAGGGGAAAAATAAAGGAGTAAAGCCAAAAGGAAAATACCAGGAAAATGCACTCGATTTAATCTCTGAGAAAATCTGTTAAATACGCAAAAATCAGACAGGTGCTTGGTTTATGCCACGTATTTAACATGGGTCGGCAACTAACAATTTATGCGTCAAATCTGGCCATTTTTTCTGGTCCATGGAGCTGCAGGTGTGTGTGTGGGCGGGTGTCAGTGTTGTGGGCTTCATCTACACAGCCAGTGGAGAAAGCTGGCAGCAACTCAGTCATGGGGAGATGGGTGACCTGAGGCTCCAGCTGTAGACACAAAGGAGCAGGCTGGTTGGAAGTGGCCCACAATCAGAGCTAATCTCCATTAAGGCAGACTCCTACCTTATAATAAATATATTTTCTGATCTTCACTGTTTTTGTGATGTTTATATCATGTGAATGATTCACACTACAGTCTGTATTTTGCTAGCTGGTTTTATAATGTGGCAGGCTCCCCCACTTTGCCTGGCACGCTGGGCTCAGAGAAGGTCACTTCTGATTAGTGGAACATTTTCACCAATAAGGGAACATTTGGGAGGGGCATGTCCTGCTCCTACCCAGAAGGGGCAGGGCAAAGAGCCCTGGACCTGAGTGAAGCCTATGTTAGCAGGTCTGACAGACTCCAGGGGGCATGGCCTCCAGAGAGAATAAAAGGACCGTGTGCTCAGCACACAGGGCAGATGTGTCAGGGGACTGGAGAAGAAGGAAAAAGGGGCCAAGAAGAGCTGGGGAAGAGCTGCCCAGTAGGCAAAGCAGCACCCAGAAGAGCCCCGAAGACTCCCCTCACCGGGACCTACGTCACAGCCCCATTGGTGTGCAGTGGTGCACGGGGCACAGACCTAGAGGCTGCTCGAGGCAATCTGGGTCTGCATTCCCTGGCAGACAGCCAGGGTACGGTGCAGAGATCTCTGCATGGAGCTCAGACCCTGGGGGCTGCTCAAGGCAGCTCAGGTCTGTAACCCTTGGCAAGTGGCCAAAGAGCACAGTGCAGAGATCTCTGTATGGAGGATCCAGGAGCAAATCAGGGCTCTGGGAGCCACTTTGGGTGGCTTGAACCCCATTCCCTGGCACACAGCCAGTTAACTGACACAGGCTGCATCAGGCCAGAGGGTCCAAGAGCTTATTGAGCACCGGCATGGCATGAGGCAGCTCAGGCCTCCAACTTATCTGGGCAGAAGGATGAGCCCTGTGGTGCATGGGTCCACAGTGGGCTGCTGCGCGGGGACAAAGAACCCAGGCAGTGGAAGGCCACCCCGGTAGGAGCCAGGGAGAGGGGTATCCCACACAAGCCCTGTGGGGTAAGGGTCCTGACCCTAACCCAAGAGAGGCAGGAGGACCTGGGACCTTGTGTCTCTCTCTGACAAGTAGCAACAAGGGCCCCATTGTAGAACTGGGGGGGGGGAAGGGGGAGTCCAGGTATACCAACCCTTATTGGTACCCCGAAGGGTGTAAGCGCACGTTACATTTTGTCAGTTTGCACCTTATATTTGGGTTGTTTTGAGCTTACTATTTTATGAGCATGAGTATATGTATATCTCTTATCTAATGTTTCTTGGTTAATGGTTTGTCACAAGTTGTAAATAGTTACCTGTTGTTTATTCTGGGATATTGTTGTACCTACCTGCACTTACCTGTTCCAGGATCCACCTGCTCATCTGTGGCAGGTGTGGACTGTTGGCATTTGCTTTTGCTTATTGTTTTAGTGCTCACTATTCACCTGCATGGGGTTCGAGGCCACTGGTGGTAGTACTGTTCTCAGGTTGTTGATTATTGAAGATAGCATTGTATGTAAAGTTGATTGTAAATATTTATTCTCAGTTGAGGGTTTTGCCTGTATTTACATATATGTATGCATGTGTGTATATATATATATGTTAATAAATTTGTAAATAGTTAAGCAGTCTTGTCCTGGCCTGGCTCTATAGAGAATAGAGGAACTGGTACAGAGATGACTAGATCCCTTTCACAGCACTACTACCTGACCACTCATCCCTTCCATTTGCAGATGGGGCATGCCCTTGGGTGTACCCGGGCTACAATAATATAAATGAAAGATTCTCGTTTTACAATTAGCAGAGGCCATAAAGCACATTAGGCCAGCTAGTGTAATGTTACAGAGTTCAGGTCACATTTACTAAGGATCTGACCATCTTTTCTACAGAAATGGCTATATATGGAATAGATGTTTATTTAACATGAACTGATAGAAATATTTTTTCAGTTGTGTTTTGAAAAGTTAATGAATATTCACTTACTTTTTGTTGGAAGATGTTAATGACTGCTCTCCAGCAGGTTTTAATTTGTCTTTTTTAAACAGTCAGTGACCTGGATAAAGCCAGTAGGTCTGCTACTACCTTTCCTTAAGGTTGAAGTTACATGTTACATTTGGACCATAATACGGGCACTTAAAATATTAACATCTGCATGTTAAAACTCATTAACTCATGCAAAGTATCCTCTGAGCATCTCAGAGTTATGCCACTTATGGCAAGAGTTAACTCTGAGCCATGTTACCTAGCTCATGTTAGGGTAGCTTCAGTCTGCTCCAGGGAGATAAAACAAGCAGTTTGCAGTCCTCTGGTATTCGAGGATGCACTACTCCCAGCCTCCCTTCCTCCATCTCTCCATAACAGCCATAGCAGGAATAGAGCCTATATGTCCTGGCTCCTAACCATGTCCATGCTCACCAGCCCTTTCTTCAGTGGCAAAGTCAGTTATACAGGCAAAAAAATGGTCTTAACCCTTGACATGCGACTACTAACAGCATATTTCAACTTCAGCACCACTTAACATACCACAGATTTCGTATGGTCTACATGTAACATGTAACTTCATCTGTAGGTTCAATGGAAGGAGGGACTAAATTCCTTCAATGGTACGTAGCAGGTGTATAGGAGTCTAAGTAATGCTAGAGAGATCCAGACACACATTGAAAGTAAGCATAGCCAAAATAAGCTAAAGGCCTAAGCCTGGTTTAACGTAAGTAAATGACAGAGAAGTGATCTTAAGCCCCAAGATAAAGGAGATAAAGGAGAAAAGGTCCTTTTGAGCACTCACAATGTCTACACAGATAAACCATTGAATACCTGCTATGGGAAATTCCTAAACATTCAATTTTTGTCCTTGTCCTGGGTGATTCTTGAGGAGTAGACTGTAGACTATCCGTCAAACAGAACTTACTTCAGCAGCTCATCTGTGTTCTTTTCTTCTTTCTCCATTCCTGGGAATGGAGATACTTTAAGAAAAATAGAGTAGGATTCCTGCCGCGTGACAATCAGCTGGGCTGGATGATGGAGCGATCTTAGTTATTCCACTTCTGTAACTGACAAGATACCTCCATTCACTTAGAGGTGATATCAGGATCTTCAATCATTTCTTTCACTAAGATTGAAGGATCCTCTTACTAACCTGGAATACCACCATTTTTTTTCCATTCAGGGACTTCCAGAATGTTTGTTTTGATTTGTTGCCCAGGTTGAAAAATACATTAGGAAATCCGGGTTGATAAAAGAGGCTTTGAGACATGTCTTTGTACCAACTCTGTGCTACGCGCAGGGAATTTGATGTCCATTTAAAGACTGTGAATAATTATATATGTACATACACACACTAATGAGACAGAGACACAAAGAGAGACACAGAGACATGCAGAGAGAGAGAGAATTTATCGTGATGTGATCAGTTGTCGTCTTGCTAATTTTTCATTTGCTGTTTCCAGACCGCCAAACTCACAAATATGTGAAGATGGCATTTCAAAAATGATAAATTTGCAAACTGTAGCCTCTTATGAAGGAAAAAAAAAGTAATGAATGTATGTTCCTTCTTTTTCTTGCAGGCAGTTAGAAAGCTGAAAAGGCAGTCAACCTGAGCCCACAGTTATTGCTGTGGAGAGGAAGTCTCCGTAGAGATGTAAGAGAGGGGCTAAATTAAAGAAGCTAGTGCAGATACAGGAGGAAAAGGAACAGAGAAACTTAACAAGGTTCATGGAATGAGAGAATTTGGAAATGGTGTGGGAGCCTGAAGTAAAAAAAAATTGTTCACCATGATATTGAGGAGGTTCAACCACCTGCAAGTCATCATGTACTCTACATGAATGTGCTGAGCAGACAGTATTCTGTACGGGGCTGGGTACCTCTGATGGTCCCTATGTAGGGAGAGAGAGTTAACCATGTTAGGGTCTCAGGCAAAAGGCAGGTAAATATGTACCTTATAGGACTCCTCTACATGTTACAGGTATTACACAATTAACTGAGACCAGCTATATGTGCAGAGTACTTATCACACCATAATAACGTATCACCTGGACGAAGGGGAAGAGGTTGATATCATATACTTGGACTTTTAAAAAGCCTCTGACCTGGTGTCCTGTGATGTCCTCTTGGAAAAATTGGGCAACTGCGGCCTCAACTACACTACAGCCTGATGGCTGGGGAAGTGGCTCTGAGGTTGGACCCAGAGAGTGGTAGTTGACTGAACCAAATCAACATGGCACTAAGTGACCTGTGGTGTCCCCCAAGGCTCCATTATTGGACCTGTACTCTTGAATGTCTTTATAAATGATCTGGACTCTGCTGTCAGAAGTGGACTGGCTAAGTTTGCTAATGACACCAAACTTTGGGGAAGAGTGTCCACACTTGAGGATAGGCTGGTGATCCAAGCCAATCTTAATAGCCTTGCAAAGTGGGTGGGTGAAAACCTAATGGCATTCAATATGGAGAAATGCAAGGTGCTCCACCTCAGGGAAAAAAAACCTACATCACACTTATAGGTGAGGCAGTGCTATACTCACTAGCACAGTGACTGAAAGAGACTTGGGGGTCATGACTGACCACAAGATGAACACGAGCCACCAATACGATAGTGCAGCTGGCAAAGCAAATAAAACTCTGGCTTGCATCTACCAGTGCATCTCAAGCAAGACCCAGGATGTCATCCTCCCACTGTACTCGGCCTTGGTGAAGGCACAGTTGGAGTACTGCATCCAATTCTGGGCTCCACAATTCAGGAAGGATGTGGAGAAGCTTGAGATAGTCCAGAGGAGAGCCATATTCATGATCAGGGGGCAGGAAAACAGGCCTTATGAAGAGAGGCTGAGAGCCATGGGACTCTTCAGCCTGGAAAAGTGCAGACTCAGGGGTGACTTGGTGGCAGCCTATAAGTACATAAAGGGTGTGCATCAGGATCTGGAGGAATGCCTCTTTATCACAGCATCCCAAGGGATGACAAGGTCCAACAGTCACAAACTACTGCAAGACCATTTTAGGCTGGACATAAGGAAAAACTTCTTTACTGTCCAAGACCCCAAGTCCTGGAATAGACTCCCCCCAGAGGTGGTGCAAGTATGTACTCTGGACACTTTTAAGAAACATTAGGATGCTTATCTTGCTGGGATCCTTTGACCCTAGCTGACTTTCTGTCCTTTAGGCAGAGCACTGGACCCGATGATCTTACGAGGTCCCTTCCAGCCCTAATGTCTATGAAATCTATGCAACCAAAAAAAAAGTCCAATCAGCTATAAAGTTAGACCTTGCATATGTGTACCAACTTTATAGCTGGTTGTTTATCCAACCTTAATTTGCACGTGTAGCAGGGGGTATAGACTACCTGAATAAGATATATATAGATCACAAGCTTTTGTCAACTCAAGTTCACTTCATCAGATGATGTGAAAAAACCAGCATACAGTAACACATAAAATGGAGTGATTGGGATACAAAAAGTGGGAAAAGGGATGAAAAGGAAGGGGGAGGAGGGGCCCAAACCTCATGTATCTACTAGTGTAACATGAACTCCTCACCAAGTACTTAAGCAAGTGTTAAGGAATGCTACAGTCCCTACTTCTCCACCTTCTCCAGTGCATCACTATTATCTCCAGTGTCACAAAAGGGAATTGTTCCTGTGGCTCAGACAACTCAAGCAGCTGCAGAAGGCACACAATCATTCTTGTTCAACCCCTGCACAATGCTACCAAAGTAGAATTAAGAGGCCTCCATGCATCAGACCCCGGTACCATTTAAGCTGTCCGACTTCACCCCCTGCACCCTTCCCCACCATTAGCTTTGTAGGTCGCACTTTAGTGCACTTCAGTTTTCCAGACTGCGCTTTGCTTGAGAGTTTAAAAAAAATACTTGTTGCAAGTGCTTGGCAGTTTTGACCACATTGTTCTTAAGCTTTTCCTAGCCTGTATTAGCTTGGTTAATGAAGTCCTGTGTTTGTTTACGCACTAGTTGTTGTCCACTCAATTTCCAAGAAGCAGAAACTGCATCTCTGGTAAAAGGTTTTGCTAAAGTATTAAAAAAAACCCAGCAAGCAAGCTACATAAGCCAATAAAATGAAAGCCCACGTTCTCAGACCAGTAAGCACAGAGTTACATTTAAATTGATATTTAATTCAGGAAATAAATCAAACTTTACCCAGTGCAATACATAAAATTAATCAGGCACAAAATACCCCATGTAGATTAGCAGTCCCCTCACCCCAGAAGTTTCTTTCTTAAAAAGCCTCAGGCACTTAAAAAACCCTGCAAGATGTTGGTACAGTATATTCCAGTGCATTTTGCTATCTACAAAACAGCACATGCATTTGCCTCTGTATACTCATTAAAATTGTTATGTGGTATAGATGGGAACTCACATAGCATCCCTAATCTTCCTTGCTCTCTTCATGTTGGGTCAGACCTGTTTATAAGGTCACCTTCCTGTTGTGTGAATTGGCCAAGTATGCCAGCAGGCTGGTGTTCCTTCAATATGAGATAGCCTATGCATAGTGAGAGGCTATGTAGAGCATAGAAGATCGTGCCAGTCATAAATTTGGCATTTGCCATATTGGCATCCAAACAATTCTAGGGCAAAGCAATCTTGCCTTCTGCCTTCCACATGTGCCCTCTGCTACCATTCTGCAACTGCTAAGGGTGTAACTGGATTTTCTTATGCTGTTTGAATACATTTTCCTAAGCTAGGACAGAAAAAGATAGGAAGAGGGCTCCAAACTCATAGAAGGCATCTACAACACTGAGATGACCACGACATTCAAATGCAATAAGGTGTCAGCTTTACCAAGCCTTTAAATACCACATATCCTCAGATCTCTAACATCATGTACCTTGCCAGTGTTGCCTATGCTGGTGCTCACAAACCTGCCATATGGTTAATCAAGTACAGTGAAACCAAGAAGTAGAACACCCTATGATTAACATATCAGTTGGCTCCACTGGATGGCAAGGTATTGGATAATATGGTCTCAACAGTTTGGATACTCTAACCCCAGCTATTTTATTATTTCAGGCACATTTATGATGCCAACAACCCCAAGGGAATACTATTTTTGTAATGGCATCACAAGCATTCATCACAAACAACGTGTAAATTGTTACGCCACAGATGTGTAGCCATCTGGGATGGCAAGTTTCTATATAGCAAGATCAACAGCAACCTGCTTTTATAACAGTAAGAGCATCCTCCATTGTGTGCCAAGACACCATGGTCATGGGGGAAAAATTCTTTGTACAGCTCCAGGAAGCCCTGCTTCTTCACCCAGAGGTTCTGGAGTCAGTATCAGTCAGCAAAATGGTACAGTCCAACTACACTGTACTCGTTATCCTGCTCCATTTCCTCTAGTGTATGCCTAGGGATAGAACAGCCATCACAACATCCATCAAGTCTTTTGTATGCTTAATTCATGCCCTCCACATCCAGTGCCTTTCTATATACACTAGCAAGCAAATGTGGACATGGATAACCAGGTTCAACTCACATTAGACTAAATAATATGGAGAGGAGAAGGATTCCTTGCATACTTCAGGCCTGCAGATCATGAGCATGGGTACCCAACAGAACACACATATCCTTCAAGACAAAGCAAGCAGACAGTGAAAGGAGGAGATATCAGCTTGGCTCTGAGAATGAGACATTTCAATTAAGGAAACTACTCTTTCTACTACATTAATGGAAACAGGACCCTGTGTGTATTCTTTGTAAGTGGACAGGCACCAAAGAATATATGCAACTCAGACAATACATTTCTCCTCCCAATAGACACAATCCTGCAAGGCCACAAATAATATTCAAGCTAAAGGGGCAACACTTGTAATAAAGGACTACAATTTGATTCATAACACTCTGCAATTCTATAGTTTCTACCATCAGAGATCTCTAAACATTTTACAAACATTTATTTAGACTTACCACAGCCTTTGGAGGTAGGTAAGGTCAATAGTATTATTCCCACTTTACAGATGTCAGAAGTAAGGAATGGGGAGCTTAATATTGAACTCAGTTCTCCTGACTTTCATTCAGATTATAAGAAAATGGGACTGAAGATAACCCACCCTAGGTCATCAAGTTCAGTCACCTGGTACCCCACAAGCACCAGATCACATAGTTGCCTTCATAACCTTACCAAGGTCTATGTTATAAGTTGCTAGGTTTATTGCCCTGATTATTCTGATCAGAAGGCTGTTCTACAGCCTGACTTCTCTGATTAGGGACTAGACCTGTGTGAAGCTTCAGTCCCTGATTCGATGTGGCGGAGATTCGGCCCGATTCAGTGGCCAAATCTCTGAATCTGAATTGAACCAAAGAACCCATTAGTCTCTCAGAATAGAATCAAAACCCTCCAAATCCATTCAGAGAGATTCAGAAAGATTTGGCGATTTGGACATAGACACAGCTTTAAATGTTTTTTCTACATACCTCTACATAGCAGGCAGCTCGTGATCGCTGCGATGTTGGGGCAAATGGAGCATCCCAGAGAAACGTGTGCATGTGGAGGGTCCCTCCACACTCCTGTGGGACACTCCATCGACCCCAGCATTGTAACATTCATGAGCAACACTGGTACCTCGAGGTATGTAGAAAAAACATTTAAAGTTGTATCTGTGTCTGAATTGTTGATTCTGAATCAGCATTGAATATTCAGATTCGGATTTGGCCGAATCGAATCAGGGACAGTGATCCGAATCAACAAATCGAATCCCTGTCCCTGATTCGGGCCAAATCTGAATCGACTAGGGCCCGCTTTGCACACCCTTATTAGGAACCTTATTCTGATTTCCAGCCTAAATCTATTTGTATTATGCACTTGAGCCACAAAAAAATCCACAAAATCCTAGTTCAAGCAAAAACTCTTTGGGTACTTGTTAGCTAAATGAGTAACGCCAAATGTGCCCTTCATGTAACTATTAATCATCTAAGTAAGCCAAAACTTTCCTAAAACTACATAGGGCATCATCACATAAACCGTACATGACAGCTGAGAAGTGTCACACTAAAACTATATATATCAAACACACATGCTCGAGGAGGGGTTTTTCTTTGAAAAATTAGACTGGAGGGGGTTTTTTTTAAAACTCCCAAGGGTTTGTATGATCTTATGTCAATAGGTATAAATGAAATACCATCTGCAGCCATCCATAAGTCAATTTACGCATTTGTTTTGTTTGCACTGAGAGTCTCTGTTACTATATGCTGAAAAGCATTTATAGTTTCATGGAAAATTTAGTGTTCCTTCAATCCAGCTGACTGCTGGAATTGAAGTTATAAAAAATAGTGTGCTTGCAGCTCTAGAGTGAAATTAATAATAATGTTTACCACTTGTATAGCTCTTTATACCCAATATCTAATTAAGCCTCAGTACCTCAATATGGTTCTGTAGGTATCCATTAGAAATGGGCCAATAATTTTGAGTTAAAGAAATGGATAAAATTTGCCTTTTTCTATTTATAAACAATAGTCTCTAATCACAGTTTTCACAGATTTACTAGTTATTACTACAATCATTTCAGCAAAAATATTTAATCATTTGCAAACGTTTTATAGTGGGTATTCCAGATCTAAGTAGTGGTTCATTTGGAACAGGTAGGCTGCATAATGACTAGAAGAATCAGGCTTCCAGCATGAATGCTTGTGCAGACCAAGTTGAAATTAACTCTCCATGAATATTCTAATGATTGTTTAAAATTTGCTGCATCTGAATTTTCCTGCCAACAGACTTACTCAGTAGAATGTGTGTGGAAAGCAAACACATAGGATGTGGAAGCAGTTTCAGAGTAAATCCTTTTGAAATTCAAACCACAGTTTACAGGGGGAAGAGAACTGGGGTGGTATTACAGGTCACCTTTAAACCGTTCTAAAAGCACTTAAACCAGGAGTATCCACATATTAAGGGGTGTTAAACCATGCTAACTACCCTCTAAGCGTCTTAAAATTGTACCACTTCAGGTGCAATGGCTCAAAGATAATCAGGTGAGGATTATCTTTGAGCCATTCTACCTAGCTTGAGCTATGGTATTGTTAGGTCTGCTCCACTAAGACAAACTAACTAATTTGCAGTTATCCAGCACCTGGGGATGTACAACTCCCAGGCCCTCTATCCCTAACATACTTTCCACTTTTCCAACTTCTACTGGCTAGGGGTGTGTGACAGGGCACTTTGGTGCCTGCCATGTTAAGAGGTCTGAGCAGGCCATGGAGCAGCTGGCAGGTGTGATGCAGCCTAACGAGGCAGTCACATGACTGTGGGAGGGTTCTTGGATTGGAGGGTGGGGCTAAGCAGCTTCAGTATAGCCCCAGGCCCTCAGAGCTGAGTGGGCAGTTGCTGGAGGGAGCCAGAGAGATAACACTGCCAGCTACAGCTGCTGTTCCCTCAACACCTGCCAAGGGTAGGGACTATGGGGATGAAGGAGGTTCCTGGTCTTGAGGAATTACCTAAAACTATACCCCGCTAGGGTTGAATGGTATGGTGTGGCTGCCTGTGGTGGAGTGGTCCCCAAGAAATGCCACACCAGTGCCTTCCTAGTGAAAGGCAAATATGGGGTGCCTCAGCCCCCACAACCTGGTGGGTCATGCCATAGAGGGGACTGGCAAGAGGTTCAGGCATGTCATCAGGCCTAAGACCCCAGGGGCATAAGGCTGAGAGCCCTGGTAAGGGGGTGGAGTAGTGGGCCCAGTAAGAGGGTATGTGGGAAAGCAGTAGTCTCAAGTGAGAAGACCACCTAGAGTAGGGTCTGCAGGGGTGAGCCTGAAGGACTGTCCATGGGCTGCATAGAGTTGGGTCCCGCATGGGCGGGCCCTGAAGGACTATTCATGGGCTGGCCTTGGTGATTGAGTGACCTGGGTTTGGAGGGGTCGAGAAGGTAGACCCATATGTGAAAGAGAAGGTGAGCAGCTCAATAACCTAAACAGAGAAACCCTCGACTGGTCAGTGCTGGGGCCAGGACCAGAATGGTCAAAGGGCCAGAGTGCCCACTGTGAGGGATGGCCAGAACCAGGGGCTTGGACTTCTGACTGGCCTAGAGGTGAGGCTAGGGCCTGTGTAACCAAAGGTCCCAGAACGGGCAACTGCTGAGAGGAAGAAGGGGCTTAGGGAGCTTTGCAGCCTAGAATGAGGGCAGAGCAGACCGCTTGAGAAGGAAGGATCCGGGTGGGGTCCAAATGGCATGTGGGCAGAGAAGGAGGTCCATTGCGGGACCAGAGCCATATAGTGATGCCATCTGCAAGGCATGGGACATGGGAAAAGGGAGGGTTCAGAGCCGTGTATAACACCTTTGGCATCGGACAGTAAATCAGCAGGCTCCCACCTTATAAACAACTAATTAGATGCATCAAAAGCATGGCAGGCGAAGCAGGTGGGTGGACTACCTTAGACAGGTAGGTGGGCCAATGATTTGACCAGCTGCAAGATAGCCCCCTGTCACAGGGTGGCACTGGTCCCAAGTCAACACCCTCACCCACCCCCTGTGGGCATGACCCTAGCCGACATGGCACGATGCTGCTGGCCCCAAGCAACCCAGAAGACTCAATCTGGGCCCCTGGGCCGGGCATGCAGCCTTCCTCTCAGATGGACAAGACTTTATCCCCCATGTAGCCAGAAAAAATTGAGGGGAGGTGAAGGGGGCTGTGGTTTCCCTTCCCAGGTTCCCATGGTAGAGGGGATCATAAAGTACTGAGCATGGTGATATCATGGATCCCAGAGGGGCATGCTTCTCTTGGCTCCATGATCTTGCTATGGTTCACCCCCAGAACTCTGGTCCCAGAGGAGGGACCGAGTTCTGGGTCCTGGCCATGATCCTGCTTTCCAGGTCTTCTAGTGGCAAGCTACAGTTGTGCAGGTCAGAGATAGCATTAAGCCTTCACATGCAGCCAGTCTGAAACTCTTCTAATTTTAAGGCCACCCAACAATCCACAGATTTAGAATGGCTGCTATATGTGGTATACTGGAATTAGAAATCAGAAGTTCCTTATTCCAAGGCCCTTTGCCAAAATTACTCAAAACACTTCTTTTCACCATGTATACATAGAGATAAACATCCAAGTATTCCTAAATTGTTTTTCCATGCACAGTATATTCCTATTTGCACAGGCTAATCCATTCTCTCCAGATAGGCATCACTTTTCAGAAGCAGTCATATTACATGACCATATTAAATCTATAAAGTGGAAAAACATTGCAAATGTCCTTTGATCACAGTTGGGGTCAGCCAATGCTGCATCCAATGAAAAATAAGGGAAATCATCACTTTAGATGTACTTTATACGTATACCAATCAAAATAATTCCAATATGTTTTGATTCGGATTGTACAGCATTTGTACCTGTCAAATCGCATACAAGATCCACTGGGGAACCAGCATACACACAAACGCAAGCAGAAAAAGGTTAGCTATGGCCAAAGATGTGCCAAGATTTTTTTTTTTAAATCCAGAAATGTATAAGCACACAGAAAATACAGTATTCTAAACTATATGCTCGTTTTAACTAAGTATACTAAAAACCCTATCAACATACCAGATGTTCTGGTCTTTTCTCGTAAAAACAACTATTATTTCTATAGTTACATAAAAGAAATTCTATAAAGTGTCCCTAACAAGTAAAGCACACCGTAGAGATTCAGAACATACACTGACTTGGCTTGATTGGATCTTTAAGAGTAAGGCCTTCAGTGGGAGGTGGCTGGAAAAGCAGGGAAGCATTCTGCCCCCCAAAAAGTCTGGCATTATTTCTCACATAGTTTGCACACCCTCTGCCTTTCACCAAGCTGTTTTTACCGATAGGGGTAGAAGTGTGCAGGCTGGGTGGGGAGCTGCTCCAGGGTCAGGTCTGGGATCTTGCAGTGGTGATGTGGTCTGGAGCCGGGGCAGTCACAATCCACTGCCTGCACACTGCTGCCAAGGGTGTGCAGGCAGCAGATCGTAGTTCTGCCCTGACTGCCATCTTTACTTCAAGATCCCAACCTCAGAGCAGCTCCCTGCCCGGCCATGTGCCCCCCATGGAAACCTTGGCCCGGCTCTGTCCCGGCTCCACCACTGCTGGTGTCTTCATGGAAACCAGCCACAGCAACGTGGGCAAGGGCTGCTGGGAAATGGAGCCTGCCATGGGCCCCGACCTGGCCCATGGACTGCATTTTGTTCACCTCTGACCTTGAGGTTTCAAAGAGCAATTCATAACATCAAAACATTCTGCCCTGTTGTGTTCTTAGAGTTCTTGGCAGCAGCAGAATTGTTCTATTCTATTTCTGTATTCAAACAATATTTCAAACTATATTTCTGTAGTGAAAACTAAGAGGTGGACTTCTCCAAAGGGCGACTTAAGTCTAATGAGATTGAGAACCACTGCACTATACTGTAACATCCTTAGCTCCATCCCTGGTGGAAGCCAACCCTGAAAACTGTGCTGAACTTGCAAGTATGAAGTCAACCCCTGTCACCTTCTCACCCTCCCTTCATTTGGAAATTACCCAGACATGCAGACCTCAGGCACAGGAAGTCAGCTAGCAGCAATCCCATAGTTCCCTGTTTCAGTCTTCCCATCCTTCTGCACACAACTCAACTGCCCATCAACAGAGACAATATTAGAAGGAAAGACAAGTAGTGTGCAGACTGATTTCCTAGAAGGGTTTTGCAGCAGAACACAGGATACAATGGAGTGTTTTGCTCAAGAAATAAAGACAGCTTTGCTGAGAGATAGAAAGTACAACATAGACAGAAAAGGGCAGCTTATGTGACTGGAAGAGGGCATCCTCAAGGTTAACTATAAATATCAGTGTAGGCAGACCCTATAAAGTTCCCAAGCATAGCACATTCAGAAAACAGAGAATTGCACATAAATAAAAAGGCAAAACACACCAAAACTGCAGATCTTTGGCTTTTCTAACATGGTCGCCCCCAAGCACCTACCTGCTATGTTTTCTTCATTCATTGTTTATCATTTTCATGTATCTCAGGAAAGTATTTCAGTACTGCAGCATTTCTTGCCCATCTGCTAGTACTGTAAATGTGCTATGAATCAACCAGGTGGCAGGATGTCCTGAACTTGCAATCAGCACACCAGTTTGAAGCAGACCCAGAGAGCATTAAGCATCCTATTCTGTTCCTATTAAATTAGAAAATTGTCTAGAAAAACACTACATTATCATCCTGTTATATACACAAATCTTAGCCAAAATAGAAAGTCGGGCAACCTAATTTTAAATTGGGTAAATGAAGAAAAGTGGCCTGATTCCCAGAGGTGCAAGTTCCCTTGAAATACTCCTGGATCCGGTCAATAGAACTGATGAAAATGAGAAGTAACTCCGATCTGAAGCAATATAAGTATACCTGCAAAAAAAAGTAGTATGTGAGAAGAATCAGAATCATTGGCAGTATCAGGTGCTCATCATTCATCACTGTAAATCAGATCAGTTTTATTCACGTGCTCAAATATAGATTTAAGCACTAATATAAGGAGAAGACATTGACCTACTAAGTGGCCCAAAATCACACAGCAGGAGAAGGACAAAGCCAATGTTCATGGCTGCCCCGTTCCATGTTCACTTCTCTAGATGACACGGCTCACATACAGAGACAATTGTTCATGTTACTCACATTTGTTCAAGCAAATGAAAACTTCTGTTCTACCATGAATGCTCGTATGCCCATCATATTGTACAAGTATCTAAGAGCTTTGTTTCGCATAGGCAAAATAAGCTTTGTGAGTGCACCTAGATGTTTGCACAAATTTGTTAAATTTTGAAAATCTGGTTTAATCTGCCCTCCATGGAGTTATACATTATGTCATTGTAGTGACACAGTCTCATATACAAAGCACTAGTGATCATATTATCTCTTCCCCCTCTAACTATCCAACTCACCTGCATAATGGTCAGAAAATATTTCCAAACTGCACGATCCCATAACTGCTGCCTTTCTAGAGGGAATGTAGAAATGCTGCCATAAAACTGCAGTTCCTCTCTTGACTCCTCCCCATCCATCATGTTCTCATAGCTCATCCCTCCATTACTGTCACTAGCATTGTTACAGGGACCTTGTGCAGATGGATAAGTATTGATGGCTTTGCTGTTGAAAGTTGTGGCTATGGAAAATGTATTGAGTTATGCAGGCACTGACAAAGGAAGTTGGGTGACTATTTCCTGCTGGCACCTGTAAAAGTCCCAGCCCTAGCAAATGTCTCACACAACAGTGTGGCTAACAGATAGGGCGCTGGGCAGGGAATCAGGAGAATGGAGTTTCAGTCCTAGCTCTGTCACTCACTGTGTGACCTTGAAGAAGACATTGTGCTGTTTGAGTTGCCTTTGCCTGTCTTGTTTATTCAGATTGACAGGCCTTTGGGGTACAGGCGCTCTCACAGAATCACAGAAAATTAGGGTTGGAAGGGACCTCAGGAGGCCATCTAGTTCAACCCCTGCTCAAAGCAGGATCATCCCCAACTAGATCATTCCAGCCAAAGCTTTGTCTAGCCGGGTCTAAAAAAACTCCGAGGATGGAGAGTCCACTACCTCTCTGGGTAACCTGTTCCAGTGTTTTACTACCCTCCCAGTGAGAAAATTCATCCTAATATACAACCTAAACTTCCCTTGCTGCAACTTGAGACCATTGCTCCTTGTTCTATCGTCTGTCACCACTGAGAACAGTCTACCTCCATCCTCTTTCAAACCTTCCTTCAGGTAGTTGAAGGCTGCTATTAAATCCCCTCTCAGTCTTCTCTTCTTGACTAACCAAGCCCAGTTCCCTCATTTCTCCTCATAAGTCATGAGCCTCATCCCCCTCACCATTTTTCTTACCCTCCACTGGAATCTCTCCAATCTGTCCACATCTTTTCTGTAGTGGTGGGGGGTGGGACGGGAAAAAATGGATACAGTACTCCAGATGAGGCCTCACTGGTGCCGAATAGAGGAGCAGAATCACTTCCCCTGACCTGCTGGCAACACTCCTATTAATGCAGCCCAGTATGCCGCTAGCCTTCTTTGCAATAAAGGCACACTGTTGGCTCATATTCAGCTTATTGTCTACTGTAACCCCAAGTTGCACCTCTCCACCTATACAGTATAAACAAACCGAGGAAGTCCTCAGTAAGGGAAAGGTGAAAGCACCACATGAATAAATAAAAATGGTGTGGGTACGAGGTGCCGCTAGGGCCCCTGCCCAAAGGGCGCTGCCTCCCCGGGGCTTCTCTGAGGTCTCCACCCAGACAGAGACCACAAAGGGGCTGGCATCATCTCGCCCCCTGGCCTGCAGGGGATGCCTGGAGGGGCCAGGGGGCAGAGAATGGGGGCCCCCACACCTGTCCTGCACATGTCCATCTTAGGGCCCTGGAGGGGCAGGTGAGGGAGCTCAAGGAGGAGGTTAGCAGGCTGAGGGGGATCAGAGAAGCAGAGGATGAAATGTACGGGTATTTCCCTTCCCTGCAGGGCCAAGCACCAAAGGAAGAAGAACCCCAGGAGGTGCCCTCCACAGCAGAATGGCAGACGGTTCCCTCCAGACCCAAGGCTGCTCATGGTGGTGCAGTACCAGCTCCCCCAGTCCAACTGGGGAACAGGTACGAGGACCTGGCGACATTGAAGGAAGAGGAACGTGAGGAGGAAACCTCTGGTGAGGAAGTCACTCCACGCACAGAACTGGCTGAAGGAGGCAAGTTGACCCGGAGGAAGAGGTGCTGGGTACTCATCATAGGTGACTCCATCCTGAGAGGAACAGAGGGTCCCATCTGTCACCAGTATCCCACGACACACGAGGTCTACTGTCTTCCCAGAGCACAGATTCAGAACGTGATGGAGATGATCCTGGCCCTCATCCGGCCCACTGATTACTACCCCATGGTCCTAATCCATGTGGGCACTAATGATGCAGCCAGGAGCAGTCCAGACTGCCTGATGAAGGTCTACCAAGTGATCCTTCCAGTGAACAGGCGTGGAAGATGCCATGAGACCTACATCTGGGACGTCAACTTGCGGCTTCGGGAACAGTGTCTCGCAGTGGACTTCGGCTTCAGAACGAGAGACATGCTCGGGTGGGATTGGCTTCACCTCTCCCCCAAAGGTAAGCGTGTGTTCTCTTCCAGGTTGGCTGATCTCCTCCGGTGGGCTTTAAATGAGGCATGTTGGTGGAGGGGGAGGAAGAGGACCAAGGGAGCCACAGAACACCAAACCAAGAGACACCCACAAGAACAGCCCAGCCAAGTCAGGCGACAAGCACAAGAAATACCCAGGTAAGAGACAGGGGCCCGTACAGTCCGGGGATTGGCGGGGAGGCTCATATACCCTCAGAAGGCCTTAAATGCCTCTACACTAATGCTCGTAGTATGGGGAACAAACAGGAGGAACTTGCCCTTCTGCTAGCTAACACAAACCCAGACATAGTGGGGCTCACTGAAACTTGGTGGGATCCAACACATGACTGGGTGGTA
>NW_005842466.1:722105-733277 GCF_000455745.1 Alligator sinensis
GATTTCAATGAGGTAAGGAGACTAGTCAGGGAGGCACTGAGGTCCCAGAGGGGAGGGGAGTTGGGAGTCCAAGAAGAGTGGTCATTCCGGTGTACACCCAATGGAAGGGAGGGGCCATCACCAAGGAGGATTATACCTCCTTGGCTCAAGATTGTAGTGGGGCTATTAGGAAGGCTAAGGCAGAGATGGAACTGGGACTAGCAACCCGGATCAAAGATAACAAGAAGTCCTTTTTTAAATACATAGTGGGTAAAAAGAGGGTACCAAATAATGTGGGGCCTCTGCAGAACTTGCTTGGTAATCTGGTGGTAGCACCAGATGATAAAGCTAATCTCTTTAACAGATTCTTTGCTTCCATTTTTCTGAGCAGGGATAGGGACATGCCCCCCACAGGGATTCCGGATGGACCCAGGGGACGTGCAGCCAGGCCCAGGGTCAGTGAGGACCTAGTCAGGGAACTTCTGGTGGGACTAGATGTATTCAAATCAGCAAATCCTGACAATCTCCACCCCAGAGTGTTGAGGGAATTAGCAGAGGTCATTGCAGGACCCCTGGCATGGCTTTACGAGCACTTGTAGTGCTCTGGTGAGGTGCCGGAGGACTGGAAAAGAGCCAATGTGGTCCCCATTTTCAAGAAAGGGAGGAAGGAGGACCCAGGAAACTACAGGCCTGTTAGTCTTACCTCAGTCCTGGGGAAGCTCTTTGAGAAAATTATCCAGAAGCACATCTGCAAGGGGCCAGAAGGGAAGATCATGCTTAGGGGCGACTAACATGGGTTCATTAGAGGCAGGTCCTGTCAGACTAACCTGATGGCCTTCTACGACCAGGTCACAAAATCCTTGGATGATGGTGTTGCAGTGGATGTAGTCTTTCTGGACTTTAGGAAGGCCTTCGGCATTGTTTCTCACCCCATCCTCATTAAAAAATATGTGGTGTCGATGCCTTCACAGTCGGATGGGTCACAATTTGGCTGGAGGGCCACACCCAGAGCGTGGTGGTGGACAGGTCATTTTCGACCTGGAGAGATGTGGGCAGTGGGGTTCCCGAAGGCTCGGTCCTCAGGCCCACACTGTTCAATGTCTTTATCAGCGATTTGGATGAGGGTCCAAATTTGTTCAAGTTTTCAGATGAGACTAAGATGTGGGGAGAAGTGAGCATGCTAGAAGAGACGGACAGGCTGCAACTAGATCTCGGCAGGTTACAGAGGTGGGCGGATGAGAATAGGATGGGTTTCAATATGGACAAGTGCAAGGTGCTGCACCTGGGGAGGAAGAACCAGCAGCATACCTACAGGCTGGGGAACTCCCTTCTCATCAGCACAGAGGCAGAGAAGGATCTTGGAATCACTATTGATTCCAAGATGAACATGGGCCAACAATGTGGGGACGGGGTCAGGAAGGCTAACCGCACTTGGTCATGCATCCATAGATGCATCATAAGCAGATCCAAGGAGGTGATCCTCCCCCTCTATGCGGCACTAGTCAGGCCGCAGTTGGAGTACTGTGTCCAGTTCTGGTCGCCACACTTCAGGAGGGATGTGGCCAGCTTCGAGAGGGTCCAGAGGAGGGCCACTCACATGATTAGGGGGCAGCAGGGCAGGCCCTACGAGGAGAGGCTATGGGACCTGAACCTGTTCAGCCTCCACAAAAGAACGCTGAGAGGGGATCTGGTGACCGCCTATAAACTTGCCAAGGGGGACCAGCAGGCAATGGGAGAGTCCCTGTTCCCCCGAGCACTACCGGGGGTAACAAGGAACAATGGCCATAAGTTGACAGAGAGTAGATTCAGGCTAGATATCAGGAGGCACTAGTTCACTATCAGGGTGGCTAGTAGCTGGAACCAACTTCCAAGGGAAGTGGTGCTCACTCCTACCCTGGGGATCTTCAAAAGGAGGCTAGATATTCACCTAACCAGGGTCAGTTGACCCCAGCATTCTTTCTTGTCCACAGCAGGGGGTCAGACTTGATGATCTGCTCAGGTCCCTTCTGACCCTACCAACTATGAAACTATGTAGAGTATGCCTATACAGCAAAATGCAGCATCACATCAGGGTGCTCAAACTAGCTCTGAACAAGGTAGATCAGGTACCAGAAGCAAACTAGCTGCTGCATGTATTAGTCTTGCTACACTGCTTCCACTGTCTGACCCTGATCATTCAGCTCTGGTGTCTCCATCTGGAAACTGTGCTTCATAGAAATACAAAAAATGCCCAACTGCAACTGCATGTACAACTAACAATGTTTTCAGCAGAATGGGCCAAAAACCATCTCTTTGATTAGCTGTGGCTGTTGGGAATCCAAGAAAAGAAAGAGAGAGGCTCTAGGAAGAAATAGATTTTTTTCCCTCACTTTACTGCTCTCCTTTTGTCTCCAGTCCATGTGTGGGGGGAGAAGGTGGGCTTTTTAAATCTCCTCATGCTTCTGGCTACTCTAGAAAAATGATGAGACATTATATAATGCATCTCCTGTGAGACATTTTTTGGAGTAAAAAAGTTCAAGACCCAAAAGTACAACCTGTCCTTTATTTACTAAGCGGCAACCTGTCCTTCCTATTTGCTTACAATCAAAGATCTGCTCCTTACAGACCAGGCATAAATAAATATTTGCATCATTTTTGCAAAGACTGGCTTATTTAGGGTATGTGCAGACGTTCGCCACACGCAGTCTACCATCACATGGCTTACGTTAAAGCCATGAGGTCGTAGATTAGGAATGGTGTGCGCAGACATTCACCAGTACCCAAACCACACCAGGAATCTGGTACAAGTGGGGAGGGCTAGAGGGTTCACAGGTGGTTGTGGCAGGATCAGGTGGAGAAAGGACTGTCCATCCAGGGGTAGGGGACTAGGGTGGTAAAAATTGCCCAGTCAGGCTGGGGGAGTAGGAAGAGCATAGCCCCAGAGCTGGAGCAAATGGCTGGATTTTCCCAGCCCAGGGCTATACTCTGAATGTATATAGACATTCAGTAGATTGGATTAACTCATGCCCAATCTAGGTTAGTTCACTCCCTCACCATTTTTGCCTGATTTAAGCTCCACAAACATCTGAACAGACAGGCATTTAGATCAACCCAACCTGGGGGTCTTCAAGAGGAGGTTGGATAGATATCTGGCTGGGGTATTATGATCCCAGCATTCATTCCTGCCCGGGGAAGGGGGTCAGACTTGATCTGTTCAGGTTCCTTCTGACCACAGAAACTATGAAACGTAACATGTGTCATACCCCAAGTCTGGATACTGTAATAGGAATGTTATCATAAAAGTTAAAAGGATAGATTTGCACCTTCCAGACTAACTAAATCCAAGGTGGATAACATAAGCTTTTGTGAGCCCAAGTTTATTTCCTCAGATGCTATGAAAGGACATGAACAGAGCAGTGTACAAAATAGAGAGCGTGATCTGAATACAAAAGACAGGGAAGGGAGGAGAGAGCAATACAAGAGAAAGCAATAAATCCATATGGACAAAATGGGTCACAAAAGTTTAACCAGATAATGGAATAAGAATCTGTAGTCCCCGTTTACACAAGATTTGAGGTCCCAGAGTACAAACAGTCATCATGCTGATATACTCAAATAATGGTAGTCAAGGAGCTCAAGCCAGAACTCTTTAGTTTTATATTTAATAGAAATTCACAGTGGCACTCTGGAGTTTATTTTATTCCTGCATTAGCAGGGCGGTGGGGGGGGGGAATGAAGCTATCTACTGTAAAATCTGGAACCACAGATTTGGGCTAAAGATGGGCAAAAACAAGAGATCACAGGTCTCTTCTCCATTCCCTGAGGGCCCTCATCATTTCCTTTTCCTCATCCTAGACTGCTCTTCTGCTCTTCACTACCTTTCTCTTTGATGCTTCCACAACACAAACTTTCCTGTTTACTTCTTTGCTCTATATCCCCTTCCTCATGTGTGCATTTTTTAATCTAGGCACGGAAGCAGACTTTCCATATCACCACTATGGATAAAACCATCTCCCCAAACTTATTGGGTGCCTGTACACAAGCCGGGAGGCTGCTCCGAAGTGATGTAATTACATCATGTTGGAGCAGACTCGACTAATCAAGGCTGTTGGAGCATGGTCATTTCTGCGCTTCAGCAAGCTTGTCTTATGTATCATTATTCCCATGCTTCAAAATGGTGAATGGGGTACTATAACTGAAGCTTGTTTGATGAGCTTTAGATAAAGCACCCCCACCGCTAAGTTGAAGCACAGGGACGCTAATGCACGAAATGCTCTGGGCGTTTTAGAGTGGCTCTCAGATCTGCACTGATTAAAGTGCCCTCCCACCCCGAGAGAATGTGTACAAACACCCATTATTCCTAGATCTAAAAAAGGAACAATGGGGAATTGTGCAAAGGATTTAGGTTCCTGACTTCCATGGGAATTGGATACATAATTTATGTGCCTTTGAAAATGCAACCCAATATGACTAATGCAGGAAGGCAGAACATTTTCCAATACTCCTTATTCGGTGTTACCAGTTCAGTCAAACACTTAACTCAGGGCAGCCTTAAAATTGTGCTCCCCACAAACCAACCAACCAACCAACCAACAAGGACAGGAACACTATCAAGTGGAGGCTGAGGGGGGATTTGGTGGCTGCCTACAAACTCGTTAGGGGAGATCAGCAGCAAATAGGAAAAGCCCTATTCTCCCCAGCACCCCCTGAGGTGACGAGGAACAATGGCCAGAAGCTGCTAGAGAGTAGGTTCAGGTTAGAGATCAGGAGGCACTATTTCACTGTCAGGGTGGCTAGGACCTGGAACCAACTTCCTAGGGAAGTGGTCCTCGCTCCTACCTTGGGTAAATTCAAAAAGAGGTTGGATGAACACCTCTCTGGGGTCATGTGATTCCAGCGTGTGCTCCAACCAGTGGTGGGGGGTTAAACTAGATGATCTATTCAGGTCCCTTCTGACCCCTAACTACTATGAAACTATAATGCGCATGTGCAAACCTGCCCGATTGCAAGGGTAGATGCAATGAAGTGAAGCACTCTAACAAAGCACTGTCAGTTTTCCCTGTTACATTGCTTGATTTCTTCAGCTGACACTTTTGGGGTCACTGTTTACCGCTCATCCAGGTCTGTTCTTCATTCAAAAACGTAAGCAGTGAACAGCAGTGAATTCAAGTTTGAAGAGACCTGTTAGAGTTTGAACATGTGAAGAACTACCTGCCTTTCTCTGTTTTATATCACATCAATCAGCACTGGGTCAAGTTCATCCCTGTTGCAATTCCATCGACTGCAATGACTCCAGTGGACTTACCCCTGGGAAGTATTTGGCTTATTATGAGCAACTCATAAAGGAACAGTCCTGTGCAACAAGCAAAAAAAGCAACCAGTGACATAGAAATCCTATTAGTGCCTTCTGCCATTATTGATTAACAGCCTAAGAACAACCATGTTCTAATAATCTGTTTACTAAAATGTAGCGTCTGCCTCCTTACTGATGTACGTAGACATTGATCGTGGGGGTGAACCAGCAGCATATTAATCACCCTGACGGAAACTGCCATTTATTGGACAGTTTCCATATGGACGTGATCAAAAATAGATCATTCCATGATGTTCTCTTATACAGATGGCTGAACATGAAGTAAAGGGGGAAATTTTAAAACATAGGAATTGTCATAGTGACAGACTAATAGTCTGTATTGAACAGTTGCCAGTATGAGTATTCAAGAAAAGGTAAAATACTTCCTTTTCAGTGGTGTATAACTTCTTCCATAGCGTAAGAAATGGGTAGTAGTGATGGCAAAGCTTTCTACATTAAGTTCAGGGAAATACCTGTTTTAGGTCAGTTACATTTATTTTTCAAACAGTTTTAGAAATCAAAAAGGTTTCTTAACAATTTTCTGGAATACAAACTAGAAGAGGGAGGATGTTACAGAAAGAAGGCTTAGCTGTGTGCATTTAATTATAAGTTATGCATGTTATACTCTTTAAAATATGCATTTTCAAACATATCCTTGGTACACTTTATATTGTTGATACTATTCAAAAATGAATATACATGAAAATGTCACAATAAATAAAGGATCTTTGCCAGCCACTATTAATATTTAAAAGCAACGTGTGAGGTTTTATTAACTTGAATAAGGACTCTTTTTTTTTTTAACGTAATTTGCATAAATTAAATATCCCCTTGCTATTATAGATACTTTTCCTTTCTCTGCTTCAGTAGTCTGATTTAGAAAAAAGAAAAAGGGGGCGGGGGCTAGAGGGCGGGTAGATTTCATGCAGGCGAATTCTAATAGACCTTCCAGATAGATAGCATCTTGTTAAAAATTCATGCAGGGCAGAATACTAGCAGGTCAGAAAATGTCTTTGAATTTCTGCCAGGGCTCTTTCTGATAATTCATTCAGGTTTTAAAAGGGAAAATTCCTCATTAAAAAGGAGCTAATGCTTATTAATTTATACTCCTAAGGCAGAAGCTGAATATTAAGTGGTGGACTCTGTTAATCCATTTATTAAATATCAAAGACCATATGTTTTCACCGTGTGTCCTTGCTTATTGATTAATTGCCTTAGACCCATACAGATAAAAGTAGAGAAGAAGCTGATAGGTCTCAAAGATAGGTCTCTGTGCTGATTCTTAACCTGGCAGAAAAAAAATCTCTTTTCTTAGGTCCTTAAGGGCAGATTCTGTGGTGTCTCGTGATGGTACAAAGCCACTCCAGCCTGAAGGATCTGGTTAGACAGGGATTCCCTTTAGCTTATTAGAATCCTTTGCCTGATAAAGAACCACTGTTACACTACCCATTTTTGGCTCTCCACTAATGGAGGCAGTGATTGAAGAGAAGGAGTCATGACAAAAAGCCATGACTCCATGCTTCAGCTGTCCAAAGGCAGCTACATAAATTAACTATGACAGCTAGTAGCTATTTGATGTTGGCATTTCTTCCATCTCAGATCCAACCACAGAACAGACTACTGTTTTTAAATCTTTGTTATTTTTGGACTTCTTTTTTCCCTTCTTATAAACACTACCTCGGATGGATCTGATACAACCCAGAATCGGGGATATAAAAGGAATTAAAAATACCATTTGGTATTAATAAAACTTATTCATAACTGCCAAGCTATCTCATCCCTTTCCCCTATTATCATCCCAAAATTTCTGGAGTTGCCAGTAAGTCAACATTGTAGTAGTCCATGAGCGTTCTGACTTTGGTTCACTGGGCGCTTGCACTTTGTCACATAATGTATACCTATGGAAAAAATGCACCAAATTAATTAAAAGCCTTCTGCTGGCTCAGAATCATTACACTTTACATTCACTTCCCACTGGTATACAAGATGACCCAGGATACAAGTCAGTAGAAATCAGGCCTACAGTATATATGCATTATATCTTTCATGGTAGCCATTAGTTAATATTAGGGCCTTATTACATGGTAATTTTGGGCAACTCCTGGAGCTCTTGACACCTGGATTATTCACACATTAACACCTGAAACTGGTTGGACAGTTCAAAGTGATGCCACTCCAGGGGAGGATAATCTCTGATCCATGTTACCCACCTCACTTTACACAAACGCAAGGGTGGGCAATTATCTGGGTTGGAAGTCCACTTAGGAAGTTTTGGTGAGCTGTTATGGGCTCGGTCAGCACCCTGCCCCCACCACGCTGGGTCAGCACCCCTCTCCTGGGCCTGCAACAGCTCACCATAAATCTCTCATATCCACCTCGATCTGTTCCTGGCATGCCTCTGCCTGCAGAAACAGCACCTGTTATAGGGGTGTGAGGGCAGCAGATCATGACTCTGCCCTGGGCCCCAGCCCCACACGGTCACCAACCCACATTCCTGGCTCTGGCACCAACCCTGCCTGCCCACTCCCATCTGCCTGCACAGGTCCTGGGCTGGTCTCTGTGGAGATCCTGCCTGCTTGCTCCATCTAGTGCCCCCAGTGGCAGGTGCACAGTGGATGGGCCAGGGTGCCTGGGCAATGGGGCTGGGTCCAGTGATGATGGTGATATTGGCAGTGGACACCAGAAGGAGCTACTGGCACCAGGGCTCCTGGGAGTTGGAGTCCGGCCACCGCACCACCCCAACCCTGCGGCATACCCAGGGAAGGGGGGACTGGCTGTATATGCCATGGCTTGGGCTCCCCCCCATGCCTGGGCCAGGCAGCACCGAGGGACTGCTGTGGGTCAGATAAAAATCCCTTGGTGGACTGAATCCAGCCCACGGGCTGTATTTTGCCCACCCCTGCACTAAGGTATAGTGCAGAATGGGAGGGGAGGAGATTTGTACCATTCAGTCCTTCAGGCCCCTACTAGCCTGAACACATAACCGCTCCAAACTTGAGCTAGTACTAACACCCATCAACATTTGTGCGGCTACAAGTATAAGTTGTAACAAGGCCCTTACATTCAATTTTCCATTATAACTTTGGTTTCACAAATAGTAACTTGCTCAAAAAATGCATTCAATTTTGAAGCTTTCACAACAAATGGCTGATTTATGTATTTATTTTTTGACAAGGTGATAAAAAAAACCTTACAATCATTCTTGTCCAATAGGAAAGTTCATGGGGTGCACATGAACACACTTGAAAAAATAAAGTAAATAAAATCTTAGCTGTGGTATATGGCTAGTCTTTTTTCATACACAGACGTCTCCTAGCTAAACTGAGTGAGGATTTGTTTGCAAAAAGAGACTTTACAAGCAATTTTAAAATAGTTTTTGGAGCATGCTAAGCTGCGCTCTGCTCAGAGCAGGAAAATAAAGAAATGTAATATCAAGAAAAATCTTAATCAACACAGAAATGCATAGTATTAGAATAATCTAAGTGATGGAAGACCCATTCCTAAAGAAATATAAGACTAGACTGGGCAAAGAACCAGGAAACTGACTGTCAGAAGCAATTTTAATTAACACTCCCAGGATGATTTATAGTATCTGTGTGCAAAATACTGTGCAGGGAACCCAAAATCCCATCACAAAGAACAGGAGTTCCTTTGAAATCTGCAAGCCTGAACACGATTAGGTTCATGAACACATTCTCTTTACAGAGCCTCGTCTCCTCAGCTGCTATCTCCCAAGTCTTCTTCTCATGCATCTACCGCATTTAACCCTTTAAGCTTTGACCACAAATCAGATTACTTCTGATATTTTAAAGGTGGGCTTCTGGCCCACTCCTTTTGACAGCTGTTCATTTCTGAAAGGATAGTTGCTCATTAGCACCTTCTAAAGTGAGGGCTTCGGCCTTTCCCAAGCAATGTAGGTTTCTAAATAGGATAGCAAGAGTTAACAAGAATTTTACTATTGCTACCAACCCAATCTCGACTGACTGAGCATAGATGGCTTGAATTATAAGACTACACCCTAGGTACATTAGAGGTTCCTTGGCAACCACACTGAAGAGCTCCATCCATTATGGAGTTGTGGTAAAACCAAGTGATGCTCAAGAAGTTTAAGTGAGGATTATGGCGCATCTGCCCCTTCACTCAAGAAACATGCAGAGTCCCAGCACTGAAGGGAAAGGTTGCCTGATGTTTGGTATGCAATAGGGGAGAAGACAGGGTTTTTCCTCCCTGTAGGCCTGGATCTTTAAGCAAAAAAATGAAGGGGTCAACAAATGCTGGTCTGGTCTCCTACCATCCTCTGCAAAAGGACCTCATTTCATACTGATTAATGACTCCATTCACTTCAGTAGGACTATCTATGAAGTATGATTCTATAACTTCTGCCCCTTCTTACACACAGATATTTAGAGTGTCCTTGGAGAGATCCATACCCATGTCATTTGGAGTCAAGTTAAGGGAATACATTGGACCTAAAGGACTGTGCCAGAGGAAAGAGGGAGAGCAATCTTAGATCTGATCCCAGTGCCAACAGAAGCACATGAGAAAAAGGGATAAGGAAAAAAAATCTACTACAGTAGCCTGATTTGAAAAAGGGAGACAAAAACAAAAAATGTGTTAAACAGAAGTTAAAAGGGGCCTCTAAGGAGGTGAAAACCTTGCATGCAGCATGGGAACGGCTTAAGAACACCACATTGGAGGCACAGGGCAAATACATACCGCAAATGAAGAAGTGGAAACCAGACCAAATGGTGCTTAATGGCAGAGTTGCAGAGGCAACAAACAGAAAGAAGACATTTCAAAAGACAGAAGACAAATCCTAATGAAGAAAATTAAAAAGAGCACAAACTTTGGCAAGTCAAATATCAAACCGTAATAAGACAACCTAAGGAAGAATTTGAGGAAAAAACTTACTAGAAACATAAAAGGTAACAATAGCAATTTCTTTAAGTATATTAGAAAGCAAAGACCTGCCAGGGAGCCAGTTGGGTTTTTGGATGATCAGTGTGTACAAGGGGTGCTAAAGCATAAAATGATGCATGTGGGCAAAAATAACCCAAAGTATACCTACACCATGCTGGGCTCTACACTATGGACAGTTCACTAAAACATCAGCTCAGCAGCCAACAAAAAGGCAAACAAAATGTTAGTGGTTATTAATAAGGGAACTGTAAACAAAATGGAACCTACCATTATGCTCCTTTATAAATCCATGATGCACGCATACTTTGAATACTGTGCCTGGTTTTGGTCTCCACACCTCAGAAAGGATATAGAAGAATGAGTGAAGGTACAGAGAAGAGATTAGTGGGAAGGAAGGGCTGCCATATGAGGAGACACTAAAGAGGCTAAGCCTATTCAATTAAGAAAAGGAGGGAGACACATGATAAGGGTTTACAAAATACTAAATGGTGGGGAGAGAGTAGATAGGGACTTATTATTTACTATTTCTCACAATTCAAGAACTAGGGATTATAAAATTAAACGAGTAGGGCGCATCCACACATGCAAGCAAATGCGCTTGCGGCAGCTCAAATAGAAGCACTGCAAATTTGAGCCAGGGCTTTTTGCTTCAGCGCACGTGCTCAGACATGCACTTTGGTGTGGAGCAAATTGTGCCACTTGGGGCAAAAAAACCCTGCCTGGCTCCTCCCGGATCTGCAGCCAGAGGGAGCTAGAGCCCAGGGCCAGCACCTGTGCTGTCCCCAGCAGTATAACAAGCTGCCCTGTCCTGGCCCCAGCAGTATAAAAAGCTGCCCTGGCAAGTAGCTCAGGGCTACTAGCTCTCAGGAGCTTCTGGGGCCAAGCCTATTGGTACCTGGGGACACTACCCCTTGTGCCAGCTGGACTGCTGAAGCAGCCCT
>NW_005842466.1:733403-734336 GCF_000455745.1 Alligator sinensis
CGGGGCCCCCCTCCCGGTGGCGTGGGGCGGCGGGTCTGGCCTCTGTGCGGCACTACTGCCACATGTGACCCCTGCCCAGCCATCTGAGCAGCTATCGCTTGGAAGATGTTCCAGG
Organism: Alligator sinensis; assembly: GCF_000455745.1. Lineage (NCBI taxonomy): Eukaryota > Metazoa > Chordata > Crocodylia > Alligatoridae > Alligator > Alligator sinensis. Next base: position 733,519 of record NW_005842466.1, read on the forward strand.
TGTAGTGGCCTGCTCTGAACTGTCAAAGCATGTCCTCCTGGCCCCATCTGGCCAGGAGGTCATCCACAGCCAGCTGGGTCGAAGGTGCCAGCTCTAAGCAAGCAGGGTCCTGCCACTGGCCTCCCTAGCAGGGATTCTGGTGTTCCCTATTGGAAAACTGAAAAATCCCTGATTCCCAAAGTCACTCTGTAAAATACCCCCAAATCCATGTTCCTCCGCAAGTAAAACAAAAGACCACTATAAAGAGCGAGAGTGAGACAGAGACAGCGATCAGTTAGATAATGTTTTATTGATATATCTCACAATGTTAAAACAAGTCTCTTATCATAATAAAGTGAACTGTAAATACATGTTTCAAGAATTCATGAATACAGAGTTTGCTGCCCTCCTACAGGGCAATGGCCCCCACACAAGGGGTTCAGTCCCTACACAAGGAGTTCAGCCCCCCAACAGGGGTTTTGGCCCCCACACAAGGGGTATAGCCCCCCCTACAGGGGCCAAATGGTCCCCGCAGGGGCTACCACCCCCTGCAAGGCCCACATGCCCCACTCTAGCCTCCCAATTGCTGCACCACCTGGCCCCATCCCCCACCAGCTGCTGCAGCCCTGGTGCGGGGGCTCCAGGGCCTCCAGGCAGAGCCCCCTGGGCAGCACAGGACAGTGTGGGGGCAAGGAGGACCTGGGCTTGGGCTGCTGGGGCTGTCAGCCTGCCCTGCACTGTGCGGCTGGGGCCCCAGTCAGCCAGACAGCAGTTGGAGCTGCTGGTACGTGCTGGAGGGGTTGTTTTGTTTTTTTTAACTATGGGGTGGGGGGCAGGGA
>NW_005842466.1:734447-735603 GCF_000455745.1 Alligator sinensis
GGGGGGCCTGGCGGGGGGAGGGGCATTTTTTCATTCCCTCACGTGGCTGTTGCCCTGCCTCAAAGGGGCTCATCTGGACGTGCCCCTAGGTAGCAAGTTGATAAGGGTACAGATAGAAGTGCAGCTAGCTCTCCGCTGTAACTGAGAAGGCTTTCCAGAAAGCGCTCTGAGTTACAATCAATCCGTTGGAGCAAACAGAAGTTCACTGTTGGTTCCAGGGAGGAGGGGAACCTAGCTGCCAGCTGCAAGCCTGCAGCCTCTTTCCTGTAGCAACAGCCCCTCCTCTCCCCCAGCCTGTCATTTCAGAATGGGAAGGGGGAAAGGGAGCAGAGGAAGTTCAGTCTGGGGGCTTTTCAGTCCCCACTGGATGAGAGAGGGGGTGAATTGGAGCCCTCCCACCTCAGCCAAAAGCCCCCAGACTGAACTCACACTCCCTTTCCCCCCTCCCATTCTGAGAACAGTGACCGGCTGGGAGCTCTGCAGACATAAGTTACAAAGGATGCTATGTTTTGAAACATCTCTATCTGATATCTCATGCAAAGAGGGGTCAGATTTTCAACCTTCTGGCCTTTTCTAAGCTGTCTGTGGCCGCGTGCTTGTGTTTGGTCATGGCTACAAAATGCTTTCTGTGGCCAGATTAGACAAAACTTGTCATTTCTGTCTGCACTCTACTAACAATGGAACTTATTTGTGAGAGCCCGGCAGGAAAAATTATGCTGAGGGGAAACCAGCATGGGTTCGTAGCAGGTAGATCATGCCTGACTAATCTAGTCTCTTTTTATGACCAGGTTACAAAACACCTGGACGCAGGAGTAGGGGTTGATGTCGTATATTTAGACTTCAGGAAGTCCTTCAATACGGTATCCCACCCCATACTGGGGAGCAAGTTAAGAGGCTGTGACTTGGATGACTACACAGTCCGGTGGGTGGCAAATTGGCTAGAGGGTCGCACCCAGAGAGTCGTAGTGGATGGGTCGGTATTGACCTGGAAGGGTGTGGGCAGTGGGGTCCCGCAGGGCTCGGTCCTTGGACCGATACTCTTCAATGTCTTCATCAGCGACTTGGACGAGGGAGTGAAGTGTACTCTGTCCAAGTTTGCAGATGACACAAAACTGTTAGGAAAAGTGGACACATCGGAGGGCAGGGAACAACTACA
>NW_005842466.1:736189-751364 GCF_000455745.1 Alligator sinensis
ACTCTTTCCTGCCATGCAGGGGGTTGGACTCGATGATCTATTGAGGTCCCTTCTGACCCTAACATCTATGAATCTTATTACCACAAAATATTGTGGAAGCTGACAGCTTAATCAGATTCACAAAGGATGTGGATGCATTCTTGGAGAAGAAGGGGCATCAATAGCTATTGAGCATGGGAATTAGGAATACAGCCTCTAAATAAAAATTCCCTAGACCCTACATGCTAGTGGTGGCAAGTGGGAGAGAAACAGTGGGAAAAGCCCTGTCATACCTTGTGCACCCTCCCTTTCAGCATCCATTCTCTGCCACCATGTGACACAGGATACGGGACCTATGGTCAGCCCCAGTAATTCTTATGTTCTCATAAGAATGGGACCCAAAGTACTGCTCCTTCCATCTGCCAGTAGAGTGTAGCAGCATTAAAAATGGACCCACCTGAAGGAATAGGAAGGGCTGTCCTGAAGAGGCACCAAGTGTGAAGAGAGAGAGTTTGTCCCAGTAGTGACACTGGGTGATGTAACCCAAGCAGGGTTTGTATGAGAGATGTTAGCGAAAATGCCCAGGAAGAGCCCTGGCCTGGGATTGGCTGAGATGCTTAGTTAAAAGAGGGGAGCAGTATTTTTCCAGGGAGGGGAGAACAAAGGGGGGGGGCGGTGAGAGACAGGCTGGAGACTAGGGGAAGGATCTCCCCATGGCCACCCCTCCAAGAGCCCCTGGCAGAGCCCTGCAGAAGTAGCAGGGAAGAGTGCTACAGCTGTTCTCCCTCCCTTCCCCTCCGAGCCCTGCCAGGGCAGGACAAGAGAGCAGCTGCCTGTGAGGAGACTCCAAACCTGTAAAGACCCCTTATGCAAGCCCCTGTGTGGCTGGGTGGGTGCAGCAGGGGAGAGGGACACAGGGCCAGGGGGAGAGGCTGGAGACTGCCCTGTTTTTTTCCCTGCGAGTGAGGAGGCACCAGGGATGGGCTGCATTTGCTGGATGCCCTGAGGCTGTGCTGGGCAGGGGAAACCATTACAACCTGCAGCCCAGATGCTGCTCCCTGCTGAGCCAGGGCAGGGATCTGGGCAGGAGTAAGCTTTCTTGCAGGGACTGCAAGGAAGGAGCCACCGCTTGCTGCACGGAGACCCCTGGAGCTCGTGCAAGGGACGCCAGCACCAGGAACCACTCACATATCCTGTGCAGGGTCCCAGGCACAGCCCTGCTTTCTGAGACACCCCGCCAGGGGCAGTGCACACAGGGGCCTCAGCACACACTGTACGAGTTATAGACTGTGTAAATAAGTTCTTGATGGTTTATTAGCTGGCGTATCAATGTATTTATGTATTGGTTCCTTATTTATCATGGGTAATTTGCAAACCTTCCCCTAGTGTAAAGTGTATCCAATTGTTCTATTGCACTGGTTATACATTACCTTGTAAATAATTAAATGCTGTAAATAGTTTTATAACGGTCTGCAAGGTTGTTTGATTGCAAGGGGAGGCTCTCCACTCGGGGACCCTGCAGCAGCTATCCAGGGAGCTGGGTGGGGGCCACTGGCTAACAGGTACCCCAGGATCCCACTGTTGAGGTGAGGGCAGTGTCACGCCCAGGGTTACAACTGTAATTTTTGCCAATCATGGCATCTCAGATCCATGTGATAGCTTCCCAAATATTTATTGGGTCTAGAACTTTAAGTTGGGTCTCCCACGTGAAAAGCAAGTGCCATAAAAATGGGCTACTGAGTTAGTCAGCCAGCCTCTCTCTCTCTCTCACTTTCTCTTACTGACCCAATAAATATTTAATTATTCATATGAGTGAAACAGCGTCAAGAGAGGGAATGCACCACCCTAGAATAGTCCAGAGCTTACTGGTCAAAGCAGCTCTCCTTAATTCAGAGCAGGGACTTGGAGTAAGATTCCTTCGGGTCTGCTCTCCTTCTGGCTCCAAGACTCTTTCATTCTTTCTGAACAGTGGCCCATTTCCAGTGGAAGTGATGGGAAGTGCTCCACTAGGCAAATGATCTGACCGGTGTTGAATCTTATATAAAAGGCAGGGTGGCCTTCTCAGGTGGCTACATTTTAAAAAAACAAGACCTGCTCAAGTACTGAAAGACTTGGGATTAAAGGGCTAAATCCCAAATGAGTGGGAACACCTCTTTTAGGGGCCCAAGCTCCAGGGAATGGTAGAAATACAAACGCATCCCGGTGCTTATCACTTCCACTTGTTTAGCTTTGGGCAGCTTCTACCCAGCAGCTGAACTTCCCTTTAGAAGTGCACCTAGCTCTGGCCATCAGGGATCTAAGCATCAGACTATGGGCTGTGGATACCACTCTACAAACTTAACTCCTAAATGTTAGGTATTGGGACACTCAACTTCGTTCTGCCCAAGACCTTCTTTGGTTTCTGTTCTCAGTGATTAACTCTTAGCTGCATGTTCCCCTAAACAGGGGAAAGCCTCAGAGCCAGGGACTATAATACCTAAACCACTTTAGGGATCTTGCTTATAATCCCTATGCCTTGGTTTCTCCTCTGTTCAATGGAAATGATAAATCCTGCCTTACCTCACAAGGCTACTCATTAAAGATTCTTAGGTTCTTGCAGACTACAATAATGGAGGCCACATGAATTCATAATACAGTAGCCAGCCAGTAGACTCTGAACCCTCCCTAGCAGCAAGCTGGTAAGAATACAGCCTGGAGAGCTCTTTTCTTATAGACTCAGATAGGCCCATGCTTGTTACCAGGCTGTGAAACGCAATGACTTCTTCTTTGCAAATTACCAGCATCACATTCTTTTCAAAACACAGCAAAAGCCTCTCGGACAGCATTCATTGCACTTAGCATAAAAGTGAATTAGAATTACCATCAGTAAGATGTTTCCTGAATGACACACACAATGCTGTCTTTTTTACAGAGAAGAATCCAAACCGATATCAGATCGATAGCCATAGCCCAGTGTTTCTCTTATGAATGAAGACACATGAACTCCATTAAAGCATTGTCACGTAGGATCTATTTTGGTATTTGCCTCCACAGTTTGGATAACAATTCCTGATGATAATAAGCTGAGTCCTAAATGCACACACACCATGATCATGCTGTGTAAGTTTAAAAATGCTACTTGTCTGCCTGCCTGTTTAGCTGGCAGTATTACCCACCAGGAGCACAAATGATTTAAAGCCCAGATGCTGAGCAATTTGAGATGCAGAAGCACCCTACAGTGAAGCAATTATTGCCTTGGAAGGTCTTATTATCCTCATCATGCCATGAATTCTGTACAAAGTAAACATGCTTTTATTGTTATGTATTTCCTGAACTACAGTCTTGCCAAGCAAGTTTTGAAGATGGAACTTTCACTTCTCTAAATTTCACTCTTCTCATCCCCTCTTCGTATTAGAAACACAAATAGGTCCATTAAACATCTGTGCAGGTGTCCCTGTCGTGCCAGGTTGAGGGCATGTCTGAGCATCCAAATGAAGGTGTAGTTGTAGCCCACACTTCAATGTGCACTAGCAACCAGAGCACAGACTCCTCTACAATCTGGAGTATGCCCTCTAGGTACTAGTAGCACTGGGGTGTTGTAGCTTTGATAGAGTTCAGAAAATGTACAAGAGGGAAACTTTTTTTTTTTTTGATAATATCTTTTACTGGACCAACTGTATAGTTGGGTGAAGTGCTGAATAAGCTTGCAGGAACACCTGTCCATCTTCTCTGCCAACTATACAGTTGGTCCAATAGAAAGCATCACAAACAAGTCCTTTTCTCTAATGCTTAGGATGTTCGCACCTCCATAGTACTGTGAAGTTATAGTTTAGAGATATACTCCCTAGCTCACAAGACTGAAGAAGTAGGAACTGAGAGATTGTCCCCCATTTAGAGCATAGGTGGTGAGTTAGAGACAAAGGGCATCTATACACGAGCGTGGAGGCTGCTCCGATGGGCTGGAGTTGCAGCACGTTGGAGCAGACTCAATTAATTGAGTCCCTGATCCAGCAGCCTCTTGCGCCTCGTGCATCAGCGTCCCCGCACTTAAAAATGGCAGCGGGGACACTTGAACTAAAGTTCATTGAACAAGCTTTAGTTCAAGTGCTCCCACCACCATTTTTAAGCAGAGGGATGCTGATACATGAGACCCAGTGGCACTTTAATTAGAGTAGCTCTCAGAGCCGCTCTAATTAAAGTGCTGCCCTCACCATCCCCGGAGCATGTGTAAAAGTGCCCAAAGAGGCTTGCCTACTATTCCACAATAAAAGTTGCTATTTAGTTCTTTATATTCATGAATGACTGCCTTTATTAAACCCAATGAACCTTATACCTGAGACTAAGTCTTTACCATTGCTGTTACGCAAGCTAGACACTTTCCTTTTGCTGGGTAAACATGCAGCCTGGGTGCTTCATAAACACGCCCTAATTCAAACAAGAAATATAGTAGATGGCCCTATTTAAAGAAGCAAAATATACAGTGTGGTATGGGCTTTTAAAAATTGTTTTAGGATATATACAAGCCAACGATGTTGTAGGACATATTTTAGAATAAAAAACGGCACATTTTTCCTTCCTGTAGGAAATGTCTACAGTTTTGCACACACAGGGCACCTCTAGGGAAGCTTTTTAGTGTTGCTTTTTTAGATATTTTTATGGTGCATCAACAGACCCCATTGTAAATTAAGACACACAGAGGCAACTGGATTGTGGACTTGACTGGAACTTCCCCCATGATTGTAGACTTCGTCCATGTTTTTGATTTCTATTGATTGCCTAGGTCTCTCTTGGCATAACTCAGTAATTTAATTTTCAGGTATTTACAACACTGCAAGGCCATGCCTCAAGAAAATGTGGTAGATATAAGATATAAATAAGACAACAGACCTTAAAAGAAACCACAATATACCATATTTTTCATAGATGATACTCATCGTCTTTACTGAGCCTCATACACATGCTCCTAAATGTAATGATTCATTGACAATGCTGTGTAATCTTCCTATTGATTACGCTCTGCCTTTCTATGTATCGCACGAAGTGTTACATTACACTTTGGACTACATGACTTATTTTGCAATAGTACAAGAAAATATTAAACCAAAATCTCTAATCAAGAGAGGACAATATTTGTATCTTTCACTCAGACCAAACACAAAATTGCAGCAGTTTCCAGTAGAGATGAGATTTTTAGAGATAAAAGGAGAAAAGGCACTGAACATACTCAGGATTAGTCAGTGTCCTAAGTAACATTCATAAGAAGCAAGTAGTTTCCCAGTGCTACAGAAAGTTAAATTGTGATGCAGAATGTTGCCTGGACTGTCTGGCTGTTTGTAGCCATGCTCACCATTTTCTAAACCATGCTAACTGATTCACATCATATAATTTGAATCAAATTTCATTTCAAATTAAGAGTTAATAGACAAGCACTGACCATCAGCCCCAATTCACAGCCTCTGTGTGCTCGTTTATGTGCTTAGCTCTTGCCTTGGAAGCAATTAGGAGGCAATAATAACCCTGTTTAAGCAGTATTGCTACATTGTTGCATACCCACTGACAGTTATTTAAAGTGCTGTTCCTGAAGCCATAATGGGTGCAGTTGACTTGAGTGTTGACTGTCTCATCCAATATGTTGTAGAGAGGGGTTTGCCCCCTTCTTCACAGACCAGTAGCCCATGTGCTTGAGCACGGCTGGGGGGCTTATTCAAGATACTAATACTTAGTCACAATGAGGTGTTGTCAGCACATGTGACTTTGTAAAGGTGTTACTTTGTGCCTGATAGGTGATAGCATCTGTTGAGTTAAAAAACCCAATCAAGTTTCCCTTGCAGGGATTGATACTTGCAGTGCTTATCAGTCAAGTTCCTAAGGAGCATTTTCCCTAAAAGTAATGCCATATATATGTTAATGAATACAGTTTAAAATCGCCTAGTTCAGACTGCCCTAGACTGCATTAACTTTAATCCTCATTCAATGAAGATTAGTTGATTTAGACTGGAGATAATTTTAATTCAGACTATAGACATCCACACATATATAGTGATGGCTGTAGTCCAGATTAAATTTAGAAAAACATAATGTCTATAAATGGCCTCTGAGATAGCACAGAACCTGAGCCAAGGCCCAACAAAGTCAAAGGAAGAGTTTTCAAAGTGTCTAGGTGGCAACAAAATACTTCTTTACTATTTCAATACATGCAGAGCAGCAGAAATGATTGGGTAGACCATGGGTGGGCAATTATTTTGGGTGGAGGGCTACTTAATGAGTTTTGGTGAGCTGTAAAGAGCCACAAGAGTAGCCCCGCCCCTTGATGGGTGCCCTGCCCCCTGGTCACCATCTTGGGACCAGAAATCCCACTCCCTAACCCCTGACCTTTTCTACTGGAATTCCGTCCCCTGGCACTGGAAGTACTCCTTTTGGGAGGGAGGTTGCTGTCAGAGGGTGCTGTCATTTTGAAAAGGGGGGAAAAAAAAACAAGTCATAATCTAAAAAAATCAAACATCTACTAAAAAACGTATTTTAATTTTATTTAAAAAATATTTTTGTCCTGATTTACGTGTGTTTGCATAGTGTATCTAAAGGTGATTCCACTATAGCTAAAAATATACAGTCTTATTCATGTATATTGCGTGAGGGGTAAAAGGGTGTATGTGGGAGTGGTGTTTAGGGAGTGGAGAGAGTGTGTGTGTGTAGTGGGACATGGGGTGTGTGCGTGCAGCGTGGGTATGGTGGGTGGGGTGTGTTTGGAAGTGTGGTGGGAAGCAGTGGGGTGGGAATGTGTGCCAGGGCTGTGGGAGGTTGTGGGAGTGTTTGCAGGTATGGTGGGGTGTAGGGTGTGGGTGGGGTGGGGGTGGTCCTTGGAGTATGCCAGTCCCTGGATCTGCATGTGGCTGAAACCCCACCTGGCCCCATAGCATGCAGCTCCCCATTCCCACCCCAGTCCCTGGATGCAGGTGGCAGCAGCATGTGGGGCCAGCCTAACCTGGCCCCATAACACGCAGTGCCAGTCCAACTCCCTGGCTGCACCTGGCAGCAGTGTGCAGGGTGAGCCCCACCTGGCCCCACAGCACTCCTGCCCGAGTCCCCAGCCATATGTGGTGGCAGGATGTGGGGCCAGCCCCACCTGGTCCCATAACATGCAGCTCCTGTGCTCCCACCCCAGTCCCCAGCTGCGCAGGGTGGCAGTGTGCAGGACCAGCCCCATTACATGCAGCTCCTGCCCAAGCCCCTGGCTGCAAGTGGTGGTATGCGGGGCCAGCCCAGCTCGGCCCCCTAGAATGGCTCTCTGTGCTCCCGCACCTTTCCTGCAGCAGGAGTCCCTGGCCCCAGCCTTGTGGGGCCTTTACCTGAATTCCCACTCTCACAGGCAGGGAAGTTGGAAACAGCCATGGGGTCACCAGCAAAAGCATCTGCCAGAAAGAGGCTCCTTGTTTCTAGCACCCCAGGCTTGGGGCTGAGACTGGGACAGGTCAGGCCAAGCTGAGGTGGGGGGTGGTTGCTTAGCAACCAGAGCCATGCCTCCTGCAGGGGCACACCGGATTGCAGAGGAGCAGCCCAAGGCCAGGCCTTACAGAGGGGCCTTGTGGGCTGGATAGAATTAGCTGTCAGGCCAATCCAACCCATGGGCTATATTTTGCCCACCCCTGAGCTAGACATTCACAAAACAGAGGAAGAGTTGCCTCCCTTTTGGCCATTAGTGAAGAGTTAGGAGACCCAGTTTCATATTGCTCGTATGCCTCATGAGAATTTAAACCTCACTTCCAAGTCTGCCCTCATTGCTATGTTGACAGTGGGCTGCTTCAGCAGAAGAGACCAAGAAACTCAACCCAGAATGTCCTACAGCAGTGATTCTCAACTCATGGGTCGTGACCCAAACGGGGGTTGCACGTGTCAGAAAAATGCACAAAAGTGTGGGTTTCCCCTTGCAGGCTGGCTGTGTTCCAGCCTGCTAGGGGCTGCTTGGGGTGTAGCCAGCATGCAGCCAGGCAGGGTCATGGGAGAAGCCCCAGCAGCCAGATAAAGGTAAGTGTATGGGGAATGGGGGTTGGAGGGCCAGGGCTTAGGGACTGTAAGGGTGGTGGGGAGGGAATGCATGCACGTGTATGGAGGGGATGAGGGCAGGTGCCTGCTAGCACTGTCAAAAGGTGGCTGGGTGCCAAGGCTGCGGCAGGACAGTAAGGGCGGGGCACTGTGGGCTGGGGAACCTTTAAGGCCAGGGATTGTGGGTTAGAACAAGCCACTGATATTTGCAAATGGGTCCTGGTACAAAAAAATTACAACCACTGTCCTATAGCATGCTACATGGAGAATGCAGAGTGTGACGCATGGTGTAACAGTTGGGGGGGAGGGGAGAGGAGTGGGGAGCAATTATGTTTTGGTGAGCTGTCGAGGGCTGCATACAAAATCTTTCAGAAGATAGCATTCTAACAGGTTAGAGGTTTATTAAAAAATCATATAGTAAAAATCAAACATCTACTATAATGCATTTACATTTTTTCTCAAAAAATATTTTTGTCCTGATTTTTTTAGTAGCGTATAAAGGCAATTGCATAACAACTCAAAATAAAGTCTTGCTCTTGTATAATGTGAGGGTGTGTGGGGGGGGGGGGGGGGGGGACACTGCCTGCACACTAGGTCCTGGGAGATGGTGGGGAGGGAGGAAGGGGAAGGGGGAATGTGCATCATAGCTTGCACAGGCATTGCAGTGGAGGTACGAGTGCAGTCTGCTCCACTCCCCTCCCCCACAATCTGGCCTGCAACTGCCCCTGTAACACTCTGCATGAGCCCAGGACCAAGTCATATCCACTCCCAACCAGGATGAACCATGGCATGCTCTCTCCAGTACCCAGAAAGTGTGTACAGCATCTCAGCAGGGCTGCCTTCCACCCATTCTGCTATCTGCTGGTGGCTGCTCATCACGCCAGGCAACCGAGTGGATGGAAGGTGGCCAGAAACTGGAGCTGAAGCCCCATGGTGGGAGAGGAGCCACCTGGCTAGAGCTTTCTCCCTGCCTGGTTTGGCATGTGGTGCCCAGCATGCATCCCTCACAACCACTTTCTTGTGCTACCTGCTGCCTGTGGCACAGCAGGGGTAGGAAGAGGAGGAGAAGGATCTGCTGGAGGCAGGGGAAGCCCAGAAATACCCAGGCAGATGCAGCAGCAATGGGAGCAGCCCCACTGGGAAGCCATACATTCTGGCCAGGGCTGGGGCAGTGCCATCAGCAGGCATGGGATGGGTACAGGCTGTCCTGGGTGGGACTTGGCCCCATGCAGAGTTCCAAGGGGACAGCCGCAGGCCAGATATAAATCAGCTGGCCAGCTGGATACAGCCTGCAGGCCATATTTTGCCCACCCCTGGTATAACAGGTGCTGGTCCCAGGAATGGCCACAATGCCCCCTGGTAATCACACGGCCTCTGCTCTGCCTTCACTTGTGAGGCTTGCTCCCCTTCACTTCTCCTGCCACACCTTGTTGTTATTAGAGCTTTGGAAAGGGAAGCTGCCCCAGGGACCCCTGAAACCATGCTGCTGTTCAGGTGTCACTACTCCACACCTTAAAGACTTATACTACATGGCTCCAGCCACCCTTGCACCATGTTCATGCCTCACAGATGTTATCAGTTAGTGTCCCTCCTAAGCCTATACTGAGACCCAGCCTCTGTCACTGCTGGGAGTTGCAGTGCCTGTGCCGTCAAGCTTCCCAATCCCCTGCTAGGCACAGGCTACTATCTGTCCACCCACACCTGGGCACTTCACCCATTCTGGCTACTCCTGGGTGTCTAGTCCCTTCTAGGCACTGGACCCTCCTGGTCCTCCCCCCCACACCCCCCAGTCACCAGATCTTATCTTGTCCTGTCTCCAGTTTATTCCTGAGCTCCGGCACTGATCCCAGGCCAGTTGGGACCACCACCACCACTTGTCTCAATCCCCAAACCACCAAACTCTCTCTGTGCTCCTCTTAACTCCTGGGAGCACAGTCTCCCTCTGTCTGCTGCTTGCTTATGAGCTCCTTCCATGCCAGCAGCCAGGGTAGGACTACTTGCCCCAGCTCTGGCCCTGGGCTTATCTCCCCATTAAGCCCCACCCTTTTCTGGTCAGGTGCTCCCCTGACTGCTGACTCAGCTCCTCCCAGAGCCTTCTTCCTTGTTAAAGAGATAGGCACACCCAGTGCATGTTACATATGGGCTCAGATCTTCTCAGGCAGAGGAGAGAATCAAAACTCCCAGGTGAGTGCTGGTTAAAGTAGACACCTCTGAATTAGCACATAGTTTCATGTTAACCAAAACAGGCTTTTTCAACAAATAGTCTATTCTCCAAAAAATAATCTCCTAGCTATAAACAAGAGCCTTGACCCCAAACTTTATTACCTAATTATTAGCTAAGAGGCAATCATCCTGTAAGGCCAGTTTAAAATTCTGTCTACCAGAGGCAATAAAGCACTGAGCTTGCAAGCGTGCTATTTATGGTGCTCTATTATGTCATATCCAGGCCTTAATTCATAGTGGAAAGTTTATGGTGGTGATATAGCTGCCAGTAGAAGTACAGAGACTTTCCTTGAGGAAATTTAAACAGTGAAAATAGATCTATACATTCAAATTCAGATACAGCCTCCTGACTTTTTTTCTCCTACCTCCCACCCCCTTTGGCTTGTTTGTTTTGTTTTATCACAAATAAAGTCTAAGTCTAAGGGAACACAGTATGTTAATGTTATTCTAATGTATGGGAAGGAATGCAGTTCACAGTCAATTTCTAGTTTAAAATATTTCCAGTATCACATTAGCTGAATCCCAATATCAGCCAAGTCAAATTTGCTTTGAATCAGCAAGATGACTAAAAAGAAGATGCATGGAACATTTTATTACCTGAGTGAAGCGCATGATCTAATCTCTCCATGGCGAACATTCATCATCACTGTGGAAAGGGAGAAGAGAATTGGTGAAGGAGCAGAGTGTAGGCTGTGTTGCTTTTGCTGGTTTTCTGCAGCATGTTCTATTTTATCAAGATTTAGCTGTCACAAATGGCTAATGAGCGCTAAATCAGTACTGAAATTAGAGCTAGTTTTTTGCCAATGTCAGCACTGCCAGAGTAGAGGCATGTCTTGCTTTTTTTTTTTTTTTTATCATCAGAGAACTTAGAATGGATGCTGTTAAAAATTCAGTATTTAACACTTTGAATTATTGCAAAGGCCATAGCACCCTCAATTCTATGGATTGGGCTACACTACCAAAGTTTTGCTGGCTAGAAGGCCTTTAGCAGACATAGGTCTACCAGAAAAAACCTGGTGTGGACAAAGCTATACTGAAAGAAAATGGTTCATAATAACCCATCTAGTAGAGCTGGCTAATATATGTATGCAAGTATGGTTCATATCCACAGCTAATTTATCTATAGCAGCTGAAGTTTTTCAGCGTAAACCAACCTGTATGTCATCCTAACAAGTCTATCACTGAGGTCCATGTTCAACCTTCCAAAGACAGATCTATAACAGACATGAATGACTCGTGCCTCCTGAGGCTGGGGGGGAGCATGGTGACCACCTGCAGGCAACAGTGGTGGTGTCAGTGGCGGGGGTATGGCAGCGGTGAATGGGGACCACCTGCAGGTGGCTGCGCTGACATCAGTGGTGAGGGCAGGCCAAGTGGGGACTGCCCACAGGCAGCCATGGCAGTGTCAACAGTGAGGAGGGAGGAATGACTAGCAGTGACTGCCTGCAGACACCAGTGGCAGTGGCCAATCTCAGGGGGCCACGCCCCCCCTCCCCGTGTCCACCTATGCATCACCTATGGTAACAGACCCTTCACAGGAAGTGTGAACCAGGTTCAGAGAACCAGAAAGCATTTCAGATATGGGACAGTGTTTTCCACAGTGGGAAGCCTTTGCTTCTGTAGATGAAGAAGCACAGCCATAGAGCCCCAAGTCAAAAAGGCAGGTTTTGTGGACTTCTGTTTCCTGGAAAGGAAGGATCAAAAGAGGCTGGAAAACTGAGTGGACCAGAAGTTCACTTACCAGTGCAGGTAAGTAGGCGGGCAAAACAGCAGCATAGAGAAGGGGTGGAGGATTCTGAGCCTTAGCTAAATCAGTGAGGTTGACTACAGCTCTGTGGCCTTTGGGGCCTAAAAGGGCCAGTCCAAACACGTCCGAGTCATTTCTGTGCAACTATGCCTAAAAAGTACCAACTCCATGCCTACTTTTAGGAGTGTAAGAGATGTCTGTCACAATACCTCTGTAAGCTCCAAGTGTATTCAGGAAAACTGTTTCCCTTAAATCTGTTGTTAAGATCTGCTCCCTTGAACTTAAACATTCAATTTTCACCACTGTTTAAAGTCCTGATAAATTTAGCCTGATGTATCCATAAGTACTTGCTGCTGTGGCTGTTGATTTATTGTCAGTTCAGGCTTATAGGTATAGCCATTGATCTGTCTTCAGCTCTCCTCTGTCTTTTATACCCTAATTTTCCATTAATCCTAATTCATTAGCGCTTTCATTCTATTAAAACCAAAGACCCTTTTTGTTGGTGACTTTTATTGTCCTGTGATAAAACATACTCCACTTTATGTATTGCACTGGAATGACTTTGTATCATAGCAGTGCTAGTTATACGGCAAGAGCCAAGTATGTGACTGTAAAGCAGAAGAGTCTCAATGATGCAAATGAGGTAGGGAGGGAAAGGAGAGCTGAATCAAGCAGACCAGGTATTCAATGGAATGTATAGGGTCATTTTAATATAACCATGAAGAAAGACCCCACTTCCAAACACCTATTATCTCTGGAGGGAGTTTAGATTTCAGTCCAGATGTAGATTTTGCTGTTCACTCCCTCCTTTTTTAAAACTGTAATCCTGGAATGCATACAAGCTACCAGAACATTAACATAAAACTAGGAGAAAATCTATAGAATTCAGCAACAGTGGGAGAGAAGCTGCTACCCTAGGAGGCCCTATGTATCTAGAAAAACATACAGCAGTAAAGAAATACACAAGCAGACTAAAATCTACTCACTATAGAAAAATTAATCTAAAATGCTGAAAGCAAATTTGGTGCAGTGAATACATCACTAAGTTCCCAAGGGGAAGAGGTCTAAGGGACTTCAGGTCAGGTCACCCAGATGGAACATGGAGTCTGAGCCAGGCGTGTGTTGCATTCTCAATACAGGGACTGAAAGGGAAAGTTAAAGGTAGCCCTTGGCTGAACATCAAGATGCACAAAGGACCATCAGGCATTCCATGTTGAAACGAGCTAAACGATAGAAATGCAGGGTGTGACTATAGGCAGGAAATGGAACCACGTTCTCGAGCATAGTGCCTCCATCCAGCCTTACTCCTACTGAAATCAAGTGAGAGTTTTACTATTGACTTCAACGGGAGCAGAATCAAAGCTTAAAAATGCTTGCAGCTTGACATCCACTATTCTGGGAAACCCAGATGGAATACGAGGCATGTGCAATCGGCTATGGGGCTAGATGTCTCTTAGATGTTGTTTTAACAAATGTTTTAAATTTCTGATAGCACATCTCTGATTAAACAGAATTGAAATATTTGTGTAAGCTCTTCCATTTCAAGGATCCTAAATCATCCACAGTTGGCATATAAACCTTCTTTACAACAATAATAGTTAGAGTCCAAATTCACTTAAAATTATAACATTATTATTATTATCATTGCTGTGATGTATGCTGTTGTTACCCTGTGGGGTCAGGCCAATGCTCAGGATCTCAATATCACGCTGTTAGACAGGAGGGCGTGGTGTACAATTGCACATGCACACGTTCAAGAATCAATTAGGCGCCTACACCCACACACTACCAACTCAGGCACACACACACATCCAAAATTACCATCCTAGGCACATACACATCTATTACCAATTCAAGCTCATACACACTATACATATGGAAAATTAGACAACAATCAGCTGTCAATACTCACACACTCAGTACACATACATGGATCACTAATTCATACATCATGCACACGATGACATATATATTCATCAGTTCACACACATACCACCCACCTACACACAGGTGTGTTCCTAACTTGGATGGTATGGTGTGTGTGTGTGTGTGTATATGTGTGTACTTGGGATACTTGGGGGAAGGTTAAGGTGAGAGAGAAAGTGTAGGGAGTGAAATTTGCTGGAACCGGGATTAAAACTGGTAGACTAGAGAGAAGCTGATTGAGGAACTGAGGCTTGGGGTTACTTTAGGTTAACTGATGTTAATTGATTAAAGGACAATGCCCAAAGCCTGCAGAACGGGGGAGTGATGCTGGAGAGAAGCCGGCACAGAGGCTGGGACCGAAGCTGGAGCTACGGGGGAGCCAAAAGGTAGGTGGGGAGAGGGAAACTGGGATGGGAGGGAACTGAAGGGGCAAAGGGGGAACTGAAGGGGGAACTGGGTGCTGGAGTGGGACTGCTGGGGAACTCAGGAAGCTACGGGAGAGGGGATGCTGGTGCCGGGAGCTGGAGAAAGGGCTCCAGCTGCTGGGAAAACTGTGGGGCAGTGCCAGGAGGGCTGGGGCTGGGTCAAGACACCTGAAGCAGGGCTGGAGGGCTGCGGGGTAGTCAGGGGCAGGCCACAGGGCTGTGGGGGCCCCGGAAGGCTGAGGCAGGGGGCATGCTGGGAAGACTGCAGGTCCTGGAGAGGGAACTCGGGGCAGATCAGTAAGCTGGGAGGAGGGGCTCTGGCTGCCAGTGGGGACTGCAGGGTCTTCGGGGGGCAGCTGGAGAGGCTGCAGGGACTCATGGCAAGTGCCGGGAGCCAGAGAAGGGCTCCAGCCAGATCAGTAAGCTGGGAGGAGGAGCTCTGGGGAGCAGAGATGGAAAGCTAGGAAGAGAGAGAACGCAGAGGCAGCAGAGCGGAGACGGGAAGTAGGGGAACAAAAAGAGAGACAGGAAGATCGGGGGAAGAAGGCAGGAAGAGACTGGGATCAGGGAGAAGGCAAGGGCAGAGAGAGAGACACAGGAGGAAGATCAGAGGGGCAGGGAACAGAAACTGGAACAGTGATAAGCACCCCTTGTTTCAGGGGCACCTGGCTAAACCCCTAGGGACAGAGGTAGGGCTGGAAGCCACGTCCAGCAGAGATCCCTTGAACTCTTACTATGCATTTTCTACTTCAGGACAGCTTTGTGTTCTGAAAAAAGTATTTTATCTAACCAAGGGCGTACAGTACGTTGTTTAGGCTGGGGGAGATCGCTTGTTGCTTAGTTGTTTATAATTGCT
>NW_005842466.1:756992-772219 GCF_000455745.1 Alligator sinensis
AAAAAAGTATTTTATCTAACCAAGGGCATACAGTAGATTGTTTAGGCTGGGGGAGATTGCTTGTTGCGTAGTTGCTGATTGCTGGCCTCGCTAGAAGGAAAACTGTATCAACAAAGTTCCGGAGCTGGAAGGGGGGTTACTTGGGGGGGAGCTGGAAGGGGGGTTACTTGCTGGGCTTGCTATACATGTCATCACATCAGCAGGTTTAACCTGTTACGTAGCTATATAAGGCAGACGCCCACTGGGGTGGGGGTGCTTGCTTTGCGAACGATTGCCAAGCACCATTTTCTGCGCAGGAAATAAAGGTTAAGTTGGATCCTTCACCCCTGTGTGTTTATTGACACAAGCGCACCGGGCACGAACTCTCTGTCCTTTGGGGACAACAATAGGGCTGGGAGATCATTAAGACAAAACCCAACTCGGGTTCTAAATTAACAGTGGGTTTATTGGACAGGAACAGATGGTGACAATATCTTATTGGTTCCTTTGCACCCACACACACACACGCACACACACATGCACACACACAATGGCAGTAAGAGTTAAAGAGGCTTGGTGCAGGGGCTGAAGTCCAGCAGGAGAGAGAGAGGGTCCAAACTGTAGGAGGACATGGGTAAGTAATATCTACCTATCCCAGACTGGAAGTTGATCCTCAATGACCAGTCGGAGTCTCCTTCAGCTCAGTGTTGTCCAGAGGGGGTCGCTGGCAGGGCTTCTGGGGTGGATAGGCGGCGTGATGTGGAGCTGGTCTGGTCCAGATGGAAAATAGCATTCCCACTGGGTCTGTCTTCACTGCCCACTTTTATAGGGGCAGACCTCCTATGACCCCAGTAGCAGGGGGCCTGCCCAGGCAAGGGCCAGCCCCTGGTGTACTGAGCATGTGCACTCCTAGGTAAGGACATGCAGTTTCAGGTGTCTGTAATGGTGGCTTCTGCAGCAGTCTTTGTCTTCCAAATCTTGAGCCAGGGAGGGTCAATGCAGGGTGGATGGTTGGGTCCTCGAGTTGATGGTTCAGTCATTCAGAGGGAGCTATTTTTATACCTACTGTCATTGTCTCTCAAGCACCCTCATTCATCCCCATTCATTCAGGAACCAATTTACATAGGAGGGGTAAGTACGAGTCACACAGTTACAACAGAGTTACAATAGGGTATGCCCGGGCAGGGGACACAAGATAGAGACTTGACAAACAAAATGGAAACTTGACATGACTTGTGCTAACTTACATATGTAGGCCTAAATCATATAGTACCAGTAAAACAGTAATATAGAACAATAAAAATCAATATAAAACATAATAATTATACAATATAAAACAGTAGATATCCATAACAGGGCACTTATTTGAAAAGGAGAAAAAAATAAATAAAACAAAAACAACTTGCTACCAAAATAAAATGCTGAAGCTTATCCTATGTCTTAGCTCACTTATACTTATCTATAAGAAATAGAGAGGGAGAGGAAAAGTCAGAAATGGTTGGGGAAGGGGAGGGAATGCACTTTAAAAGAAAAACGGGGGGTTTTGCTACACTGTAAGCCAACAAGGACACAGCAGAGTGGCATTTTTCTTACTTAAGATGACTTACAAGAGTACTTAAGCATAAGCATGTACTTAAAGATAAGCATGAGTCACCACTGGACTTCAATTGGAATAAAATATACGCTTTAAGGTAAGCATGGAGTGAAGCGTTACCGTATCCTATCAATAGGAGTTTTGTTATTGACTTTGATCAGGCCAGGATTCACCCTCACTCTTATCTGTGACAGCTTTGTTCTAAAACAGACACTGCCTAGGAGAGGAGAATGCTTGAGGCTCATTTATTTATTTTAACCTCTTTTCATTAATTTTAGTTCTGGGTTGACAGTTCTGGGCATTAAATCCCTCTGTTTATCCACAGAATATGTTCAGCATGTGCAGCAGCCCTGTAGTCTACCTGGCCTCTTATTTGTTGCAGCCTGGAACGACCGAGCAGTTCACACTCTGTTCTCATCGAACATTTAGCCTCTCTAGTAAGGCTGTGAAAGCAAAACTATAACCAACATGTGTGTGCACATCAGGAAAAATACTAGGACTCACTGGGTATTAGCTAACAGCCAGCCATCCCATGGCAAGTTTTGGCTATGCTGACCTGGGTAAAGTCTGAATTGGCAAGCTGAGAGTTTAATTAATAATTAGAGATGAGAGTTTAATTAACAATTCAGGCCCTGATTTTCACGTCAGTGCAGCACCCAGGAGCTCCCATGAAGTGGGATGATTTTTCATGAGGCTTCAATTGCTAATAGGCTCCAGCTACTTGCATGTGCCCAACTGGAAATGGAGCTCGTTTGGAAAAAAAATTAATCAAGCCCTAAGTGTTCAATACTTAACTGCAGAACTATTCTAATTGAATCCTCTTTGTCCAGTTAACTGAGACCAGCTACAGGTGAAGTACCTATCACCCTATTAAAAGCTCCAACAAGCTATCAAGTTAGATCTAAAACATGTGTATTACCTTTATAGCTGGTTGTTATCAAGCTTTAATTTCCATGTGTAGCAAGAAATCCATTGCATGATAGGAATCTGCTGGTCCTCCAGCTTCCCAGGGTGCATTGCATCTCCAGTATAAATTTCTCTGCAAAAGAACAAGGAGGAAACCACAGCCCCAGCATAGGTCTGAGCCCCTGGCTCATCCCCCGTACCCAGCAGCACCCAGCAGCAGAAATATTCCCCTCAACCCCTCATGTAAGCACAGAGCAGGGACACCCCTGCCATGCTGAAGCTGAGCCCACAGGCTCCCATGCAGCAGCAAGCAGGAGAACTCCCCACCAGTTCTCCACATAAGCCTAGGAAGTTGGAGACATCCTGGGCAGCAGCAAGCTTGGGAGACAGGGGATGGGGATTCCCTCATGCAGTGGCGACATGTATGGGGTGCACCCCCTGAGAGTTCTGGTGCATCCTCCTGACAACCGGTGTTCTCCACTTAAGCGACAGGTAGGAGCACTGGTGCCCCCCCTGAGAGCACCAGCCAGGGAGTGGGCTGCAGGGGACCCTCAGGGGACCCTCACTGGGGTCAGTGCAATTGGCCGTGGGGGGACCCAAAACCCCCGGTTGCTGACTGGCTACTGGGGGGGCAAGTGCCCCCCTGACTCAGGAGGCACCAGTCACCACTTGATGAGTTTTGTTGAGGTGTTGCAGGGGTGCAAGTCCCCGCAGTTTTCCCTGCACCCCCTCCCCTGTCTCAAGTGCCTGGTGCATGGTTGGGTCAGGCAGGAGATATACCCACATGGCCTAAAGCAGCACACAGGAATACAGTGCAGCACTAGCCCGGAGCTGTGAGATATCTGGGCTAGGCCAGAGCCATACTATGTTCCCCCCTTCTGAGCACTGTGCACCTCCTCCCCAAGTCCCTGGCAAATGGCCAAGTTGGTGTCACACTGTTCCATATGCCACTTTGGGCCACATGGGAACAACTGGAGCAGTTGTCCTGCCCCACCCAGGCATGTACCAGGGACTTGAGGTCAGGCAGGAGCTGTGCCAACCCCTCCAGCTGTGCCTACATGGTGCAGCCCGAAGCACTGCATAGGAACACAGTGTGGCACTGCACTAGCAGCCACCATGCCCCTACTAAGTCCCAGTCTGGCAGGCCTTGGATAACCCACAGCTCCTGGCTCTCTTTCTCCTGCCAGTGGGGAGAACTATGCTGGAGCTTCAATTCCTGGTCTACAAATGGCCACAGGGCCAGAACTGTATGCAGACAGCCTCTCCAGGCTGAAAATTGGCTAGGACCTTGGTGCTCCCTGCCTTGAAGCGGTTGGGCAGGGGCAGGCAGTGGTTGGGGGTTGGGCAGGGTGAACCGGGCCAGGGAGAGGATTGGCTGCTTAGTCACTGGAGCTGCTGCTGTAGCCAGCGATGGCACAGTAAGGGAGAAGGGCAAGAGATGCTGAGAGCCAGGGCAGCCACAGGCTGCATACAATTCTCCTTCAGAGGAGCAGCCACGGGCCAGACAGAATCATTTGCAGTGCCAGATCTGGTCCATGGGCCATATTTTGCCCACCCCAGGTCTACAGCCACTCTGTCTAAAACTCTTTAAATATATTCAGATGTCACACATGAATAGAAAGAAAAAAAAGCCAATGCAGTGAGACTGGAGTGGGAGGATGTGAAGTCAGGACAGAATTACAGTCTTCAGTGAGGTCGCAGGAATGATTTCCAGATTCAATGCCATATTGTACATGGATCCATCCAAAATATTTCATTAGTAACAGAATAAATGTCAGAATGACCTGGGGAAAGTTATAGCTATAAAAGAGAGGGATGAAATGTGGCTAACAGTTCATAAATCAGTTAGAAAAGTGAAAATAAAAATTGTAAGTTTTAACCTGCTGTATTCTGGATTTATCAAACCTCCCAGAGCATAGCCATCTGCTTTCAGTGAGATATTTTGCCTTTGCACCCATATTCAAGGGAAACTGCTACATGTAGCTTTCTCTTTATCATCTGTCAAATGAAAAAAAAGGTACATATCTGTAATTTACTGCAATATTCCTGAATCTCATTAATACTAGTATGAATATGGAAATAAATAAAAATGTCCCCAAAAGTGTCTCAAAGCTGAGGAAATGACTTCTCTGGAGCTGTTAAGTTTCGTCACATCCATACATTTAGGCTTCACACAGTAGATGGGCTTTTTATGGAAACATATTCAATTACCCGATAGGCTATTATGGCTCCTTTTCATCAATAAGTCAATAATCTGCATTTTTAAGCATCTCTAAATATGCACTGACACAATAGACTGTATCCATCCAGGTCCTTTTTGGCCATTAGGCCATTAAAATGAATTCCTAAAAGCCATTAAGTATGGATTTAACGGAACAAATGGAATGAGTCTCTAGCATGTCAATGCTGTTAAAGTCACACCATTTAAAACCTCCTCAGTGGGTAATTTAATAACGTGTGCATCAAAAGCCATCAACTCTGGATTTATGTGATAGACTGAGGATTCCAGCTCCAAAAAGCATTACACCTTGTGGTAAGTGTTATTACCCTGAATAGTCCTTCTTGGAGTCCATTCAAGTACCCACAAGAGTACCTCCAAGAATAAGCATTTATATGTATTCATAAATTTATGCCCTGACATTTGTATTACTGGCTCTGCTTTGGACTCATGTGTAACCATGGGCATATCTTTTGGCTGCTCTGTGCTTCAGTTCCCCTATCTGTGACTTGGAGCCAATAAGAATAGTAACGTGGATATGATGCAATATTTTATTCTATATTTGTAAAGCATTGGGTCGCAAGATACTATGGAAAAGGCAAAGCATTAGTACTCATATTATCATTTTTACTGCACAGTTGTTTCATTAGTCTATTCTGTCACTAAGCAATAGTGTGGAAAAAAGTAGTGGTGGTACAGTCAAAGAAAGTAATGCAGTCCTGTTGGGAAGATGATTCATCTTCTAAGAGTCCACGGCTGAGCAGAGTACTTGCAGTGAGTGCTTTTTTGTTGTTGCTGTTGAAGTTGACCTGTTTTTCTGATCAAAAAAACGTTTTGTGAAATTGGAGCAATTTTTAGGACAATTTTTATAACAACATTTCACATGAATGTTTTTCCCCTCATCCATTACAATGTAAGTGTGGGGGACAGGACAGGGTGGAATTGGCTCGTCGTAATAGGGTTTTAACATGGCTAGCAGAATCTTTGGGTTATGGTTAGTCTCACTGTACTGATTCTCCAGGCTTTGTTACATGGTAATTTTGGGCAGCTCCTAGAGCCTGGACTAGCTGCATATTGACACCTGAAACTAGTTTTAAGCACTCATTAGGCAACTCAAAGTAATGCCACTCCAGGGTAGCACTCTCTCTTGATCTGTGTTACTCAGGCTTGGCTCCCTGCCCACCCCTCCCATGTTACACTAAGGTGCAGACACTCTAGGTTGTATCTTAGTGCGATCACCCCCCACCTAGATCAGGGCTACTGATCCCAACCACCCTCTCTAGCACCCCAGATTCCCACTCAACGCCTTCCCCCCATCACTTACTTGTGACTACCTGCACTGTCTGTCCCAGAGGAACAGGCAGGGAAGGGTTACTTCCCCGAGGAGGGGGATTTGTACCTTTTAGTCCTCCAGGCCCCTGCTGGCTTGAAGTTTGACTGCTCCAAGTGAAGTTAGCACTAGCAGGGTGCATCTACACCACTTGAACCATGGGCGCCTGGTGCCTCCCAAGTCTGGGGGGGCACCAGCAGCATGACCAGGGAGGGGGGCTAGGTGGCATACCAGCAGCCAGCTGGCAACCGGTTATGAAAGTACTGGCACTTCCACATGTGGCACGGCAGCAGCAGAGGCAATTTTAGGGGCGGGGCACAAGTGCTCTCCATGCCCCGCTACCAGCTGAAGCGCTTGCCATCAGGAAGGGCACCAGGGCTCTCGGGGGGGGGGCGGCGGCATGTGCCCCGTCCATGCTCCCTTACATGTCGCCTATGATTTGAACATGTGGCCAGGATCAATATACTCCAGAGCTTATTAGTGTTCAAACATGCAACTGGGACTGCAGTATGTTGAGCTGGGGTGGAGCATGGCAGGGGGCTGAGGAGAGGTGGCCAGCCTGCCAGCCCAGCACTGCTCCCCCTGGCTCAATGTGTTGCAGAGGGGCTGGCTGGGCACGAGGGTGCTTCAGTACAGGGTTAGCTAGCAGGCACCTCCCACACTGAAACACCCTTTTGCTCCAGACAGCTGGGGCTGTGTCTACACATGCACTGCTGCAGGGTATTTTACTCTATCACAGGATAGTACTTATACGTACAAGTACTATCCTGCTGCAGAGTAAACTAGTTTACTCCGGCCTAATAGGGGGGCACGCGTAGATGCCGAAGTCTACCGCACAGCAAGTGTCTTCTGTAGATGCACCCACAATGATCAACATTTGAGCAGCACACTGCGTAACGTGCAAAGCTCTCAGTCTAATCAGTTGATCACAACCAGCCAATAAAGAAGCCTTTTTGATCTAAAGAGGAAAGGACTGGCAGTAGGATCGTCCGTCAGTCAGCACTGCAATTGGAAGAACAAAGGGACTCAAAAGAATGAAAAAATAAACTTACAAACAAGTAACCAAAAAAATAAATTAATCAGCTGCTAGGCTTTGCATTTTACATGCAGGGACCAGCATGCGATTGGCTGCTCTAGGAACCACTTTACCACTCCTGCTCTTCCTACCATATTGCCTGTGTTTATATGATCTGAGATCAAGACCATCAGGTAAGCTCCCCAAACTAGGAAACTGCCTTAAGTAAATGCAAGCATTTTTGCAGTAGGATGCTTAAGTTTCACCTTTTCATTTTCCCCTCAACTCCACTGAGTTCCACAACAGCAGTGGGGCTGGACCCATGATCTCGCAAGGCCCCTTCTGTCCCTAAACTTCTGCGAACTCTTTTCAAAGGCAAGGAGAGACTCTTCAGGAACAGCCCAATTTCAGCAATTGGGACATTCAGCGATATTTGGCATTTGCAAGACTCGGGCGAAAACCTCAAGATTTTTAAAATACAGGGCTAAATCCTGAGTTCGGATGAAATGGCACAGCTCCATTGACTTCAGTTGACTTAAAACAGCTGAAGATTTAACCCATACCATACTTTTATCAATATCCTTACCATAAATCTGGGGTAAATACTATTAGTAGGGGAAGAGCATGGGTTTAGCACGCAGTTGCTGTACATGCTCGCTTTCTTGTCTCACTGGCAAGCTCCCCTGCACAGTGAACTCTGTGGAAGACTAAGCTAATCCATGCCAGCAACAGTCTCCAATCTTGTACTATATTCATAGTTCGTCTCGCACCTCAAAGCTGTTAGCAAAGCCCTGAGTGAATTCATCATAAAAGTAGTGTGTTACCATAAGCTAGAAAAGGATTTTCAAAGAATTGTGCTACCAGCTGATAAAGGATTTTGGAGACTGTAAATCTTGCATTATTTATGTAATACACAGTACATGAGAGGATGGGCTGACATACTGCTCAGTGCAGGAAGAGGCTGTAATGAATTCTTCAGCTTCACGTAGAGACAAGAAATAATGGAGACATTCAGTTAATAAACGACTCAACACCAAAAGCCAATGTCTGCTATGACTGGCAGCATAAGCCCACAATTAATAAACAATGAAAATAAAACTAATTCAATGCAGGGGTAAGGTAAAGGTGAACGACAGGGAACATAAACAAAATAAAGAACTTGACCTTGTACCGACTTTGGATATAAACCCCCCCTTGAAGTCATTAGGAGCCCT
Organism: Alligator sinensis; assembly: GCF_000455745.1. Lineage (NCBI taxonomy): Eukaryota > Metazoa > Chordata > Crocodylia > Alligatoridae > Alligator > Alligator sinensis. Next base: position 765,249 of record NW_005842466.1, read on the forward strand.
GAAGTTGCTGGGATGCAGGCCCAGCCACTAAGTATTCAGAAGAGACAAGCTCAGGCAGTTGCCGACTTAAGCTGTCAGCAATCCTCCTTCCAACCTCAGCAGGTTCTTCCAGTTCTCCCATTTTCCAGCTTCTCCAAGCAAATTGTTTGAGATTTATCATGTTGGAAACTTTCAAAGAAGAATTATGTTTCACAAAAAAAGACTGGAGGTTTCGGCATACCAGATAAAACTGGCAAAGACCTTTCCAAATGTTTCCTGGGGAAAGAGAACACAAAAGAGCTAAATAGTCAGGTCATCAGTCACAGGTCAGCCTAATGAAGAATAAGGACTTGAACCTTAGTCACCCCTAGGACAGGGGAGTGGCCTGCCAGCCACATGTTCTGGGGCAGGGTTCTCCTTTCCCCTGAACAGAAGAAAGGCAGACATCTGGAGTTGTTACTAAACACAACAGTCACATCCACAGGTAAGCAAAGGGTCCAAAAGTGGTTTAAGAAGGGGAAAGGAAAGAAGCTTTCAGTGTTCACACAAAAGTTTATTGTAAAATATTTTCCATAGTGTTGTGTGTAGTTCTTGGATCTACCTTTTGACCACTGCTATAAAGGATGACACGCACTGGGCAAGCGCCAAATGTACATATATCCCAAGCATCATACAGCAGGATGCCGCTTTATTGTGTTTGCCAGATTTATTGCTGCAGTTAAAAGGACAAGGAGCAAAGAATATGAACCAGTGTTAACTTGTACACTTTATTTTTCCTATTAGTTTGCTTAGGTCTTGGTTTTATAATATATACCACAAACACCTTGGCGACGTCTGAAAAGTAAAAAATAGTAGCAGGGGAGACAAAAAAATCAATATAAAACGCACAACCTGTGTTATGTTATATTATCCCATTTTGTGAAATTTAAGAAAAAATTTATCAGTTCTTATCATAAAAATACAGAACTGCATGAATGTTTTGCGCACAAAGCAAAGCTAAAATACTCAGCACTGATGCTATACAACACCGAGGGATTGTGCACCTTAGAAACGCATCTCAAACACTAATGTCCTTGAAATTAGATTTTTCCTATCATTAGCAAAAAAAAAAAATTGGAAACATTCACTCCATTTACTCATTTGACATAAGCAAAAATAGGAGTATACTAGGAACTAGTGACTTTAGCTACTGACCAGGCAGCATGAGTGGGAACCTTGAATTCATGCAGAGCTCCACGGAAGTCAACAAGGCTCCAAATTAATGGAAGAAGCCACCATCATGTTCATCACTGCAGGCTTGAGTCCTTTAAACACTAATCTAGAGGCAGGAGAAGAGGAAAAGACAAATACACTGAATACAACGTCCTGTAGATGGATCATGGTGTGATAAGGAACTGCCAGGTTCAGACCCAAGGGCTGATATATTAATTGCTCTGAGCCAGTCCCTTCGCCTCTTGATCTATAAAGGTTTCCTCATGCAAAATGCAAGAGTTATTCTATAGAATGAGCTCAAAGCATCAACTCTCTCTTCTGCTTAAAGATGCTTCAGTTTTATTAAACAAATCAAACATTCAGAAGAGTGAGGAAAGTTTGAAACATGCACTTGAAGCGCCCTCCTCTTGATCTCCAAAGGGCTACGTTCTTTATAAAAAGGTGTGCAAAAACTATTCAACTGTCACTTAACTAAAAACCTTTAAAATAACTTTTAAATAAGGCTAAACAAATTTCATTTTTTAAATAACTTAATTGTGCACTATATTTTGGACAATGCCCATGTGTTTGAGATGGCAGCTGTTGGTTACTATGACCCTGGACGGGGCTTATGTAGGAAAGGCAGGACTTCACTAGAGCCTTCAAAACCTGTATTTGTCTGCCCAGGAGACAAAGGCAAAGAAAGGGAGACAGAAGAAAGAAAGGAACAGGAAGCATCTAGAGGGATGAGAGATGATTTCAATTCCACCAAAGTAGAGTAGACAACTGCAAATTATATATACATTTCCACTAGAAGAGACTGCCTTTAACTTAGTCTGAAAACTCCACTGTAAATGTGGTGAATACTTTACAACACAAGTCTTTCCTCAATGTACAACCAAGTATAGAAGTGAGTCTGGGAACATATGAAGCTAACCTGCCCTTCAGGAAGAAAATGGATTTCTTAACATGAATTCACTGCTGGTCAGTGAAATTTAATTGCAGGATCCCTTTGCTGGAATGGGAGGATTTTAAGGCTGCAATGTTGACTGTAATCCATATTTGCAATCAGGAGAAAGCAAGAACACTACCATGCAGCTGAACAAGAACAACTCACAGCACCACAGGGGCTCTTGAAGTCTCTGAACTTTCATGCATTATTATTTTTTTTGGCCTCAGAATGTGCTGGTAATGTAAATAGGGCACAGCAAATAGCACAGCAAAGCACCGATTGCTTGGCACTGTTTATGCGCTCCCTAGGCGGAACGTTTTCCTTCCTATCTTTCTACAGCACCGTACTAATTTCCCAAATATGCTAAACTACAAAGAAACAAGGAATGAGAAATGTGTATTTTTGCTGTTGTTTTGTAGGTTGGAAATGTAGGAGTACATGGCACGGATTCTCTTTTCAGGGCTTTTAAAGTGTCTTAAATTGCACTGAAAGACAAGCCAAGGATAAAACAAATGCAAGAGTGATTCTCCTTCTCGCTTCCTCAGGTATGTATCAGTGCAACTCCACTGATTTCAATAACATTGTCTTTGCAACCATGTCAATAAGGAAAGGGAGAGAGTTGTAGCGTTCAGGAGAATGAAAAGCTACTGAATAAGGGAAACAATAAACAGGTACAATTTGAATCCTGTAGAACTGGAAGGGAGTACTGTACTTCCAACTGTGCTGATTTATAATTGCCTCATTTTGCTTTGCAAAGTAGCAAGCAAGCTCTGGAGAGGTGGATGAAGCAGTTTATTAATACTGACAGCAAATTATCAGTAAAGCCAGGAATATAATCTAGGATACCTGATGCCCATCCCAATGTTCAGACCACTAGGTGACCTCTCACATTTACTCCACACTCTTTTGGAACATAAAGCCCAGAATCTATGCCCACGTGGCAGTCCCACAGCCTTGGGGCCTTCAGCCAAAGGAAGCCTGCAGGGAGGTGTTGCCCCAGACCTGGAGAGCCTTGGAAGCCCAGCAGCTGTTGAGTAAAATTAATTCTTGTCCACTTCCCTGTTCCTTTTGCCAAGAACGTAAGCTTCACTCAGCAGCTGTAGGCTCTTAGAAGCATTTTTTTTCCCCAGATATGCTGTGTTTCAGTGTCTCCTACATACCATTTTTGGAATTCTTAGTTTGTGAGAAGTTTTTGGTTTGGGTCCAGTTTGTCCTAAACGCAATACATTTTTATACATTTCTTGCAAAGTGGAGATCTTGCATTTGGCCACCTCTAATGTTAAAGCAACTAAAGGAAAAACATACAACAGGCGATGCACCTGATGGAGCATGCAAGAGCATTCCTTTGTTACTGATACTTCCATTCCTTCTGTCCCTTTTGGCACAAGCTACCCTCACTCTGTACTGGGGCAAGCTGCATCTAAGCAGGTCGCTAACCCTGCTGCCTTAAGAAAGTCTGCACTAGTTTCACATTTTCCAACCAGCTCCTGAACAGAGCAATCTTGCTTCTGCAACAAACAGGCAGGCAAGTACACCCCAACCCAAGCTTTCAGACATCAAAAAAAAAAAAAAAAGTCAATCCTTATTCTGCACCACCCCTAGCACAACAGCCTACCTTCCTCCTCCAGCACTTCTAGAGTTCATAAGCCTCCTCCTCATTAGCAGGTTATGAATGCCAGCTGGCCCCTAGCCTCCCTGCCAGGCAAATTTATCTCCTGACCAGCTGCAGCTGGGTTCCAGGCTTAAGGGCCACACAGCTTTCTCCTAGACTACTAGTTGTACCCTATTTACACTCAACATGCAAGTCAGGTTGCCCTAGACAGTTCAGTAGGATTTACAGTCCCACTCCTAAATTTCTAGATCCGTTTTGCCCACTGAGCAGACAGATGGGGTCAAGAAGAGCAATAATCGAAGGAATCAGCAAAGGAGCCAGACAGGGTGAGCAGTGGCAGGCTTCAGGGGGATCGGATTCAGATAGGGGACAAAGCAGCAGCAGTAACATAAACTGAACGTAATGGCCAAGTACAGACAGTTAAAAAGCCTGAGGCTGATTTGATTCAATCTTTGCAGGTTAGTCTCAGCTCTTTCCTGATAAGCAACTGAACAGACATTCACTTTTGCTTCTGGAAATGCAGCCGTGTACCTGCGGTGGTCCAGGCTAGAAGCAGGGGTATAACTAGAGCATGCCTCCCTGCAAAACTGGAGCAGATGGCTTGGAGGAAGTTTATCTGCCCTTCTCTGCAAGGAGGGGAGGTGCAAAGCATCCTGAGATGCTGGGGGACTGTGAATTAACTGTAATCTGGAGGGAATCTGGGATGGTAATTCAATAAACCAATGTAATTTAAATCAGTTAAGTCTGATACTACATCCATCCAAGTTTATCTTAAATTGGTTTTGGCAATTTTGAAAGCAGTTTATGTGCACTGAACTTCTGTTGTGTTACAAATTTGAACCAGTGTCCAATCACACCAGTTTATGTGTAATTTCTGTTCCTAGCCAATAGATTAAAGTCCCCCACTTACACTGGAGAGGTGTTCGTGACAGGGGTGGGCATCCTACCTCTCTACTTTCCTATGCTGGCCTTGGCTTCAGAGTGAGAGAGAATAGATAATCTCAGGACAGTCCAAACCATTTAACTCAATAATGCTATAGATTTAAAAGGATGCTGCCAGGGGGAGCGGGGAAAAGGTTATGTTTTGTTCTATTCTATGTCCTGCTTTGTGGATAATATCTAGACAATTTTATTTTTATTGTTTAAAAACAACATGGAGCAATTGTTAAGGTTAAAAAAATCTTCCAGTCTGTCAAAGCAGGGAATTCTTATTGACTTCCACTTTACTTCTTAATTTCAGTTGATCTTGTTGGGAGTTTGCTGCGTAAGGCACATACTAAAGGATTAGGTCCCGAGGGCTGGTAACGGTTCCCATTGTCAGCCAGACACTCCTATGCTGACAGCACTACCATTTCTGGCTTATCTCAAGATTTGCCTGGTGTCCACATGCACAGTGACCATGAGTTCACTTTCAAAACATTTCAGTGGTACAACCACTAACATTTTGCAGTAAGGTTCAGATATAATTTCAGGTATAAATTACTTGGTTGTAATAATGAGTGTCATTATCTTTTTATTATCTTGGCTGCTTCATTAAAAGTAGTCTGCATTGTGCCTGCTACCTTTATCTTCATTTACTGCAGATGAAGGCTCTTGCATTTTTATTTTGTCAATTGCTGATCATTGTGTAAAAATCAGGGTTTCACAGACAGTTTTCTTCCCCTGATTATTTTATACTTTTGATATCTTTTTAAGTCTAACTCAATTTTCCTCACTTTTGGAAGGCCTTTGAGACTCAAATAATTGAAGCTATTACTGTCTGCATGGGAGTACATTTTAGTTGCTCTTGGAAAAAAAATGTAAATCCTTATATAAAGGCTAACTACATTTTTTTTTTACTTTGAGTAAAAACCTTATTTTAAGATTTATGAAATGCCTTTTCTAACATAAGCCTAAGATAGGACCAGAAGAAAGAAAGTATGTGTGTTCTTGTTCCAAAATGCAAAATGTTCCTATACAAAAGAAAACCAGAGGGAATTCCTCTTTACGGAGCTCAGCTTGGGAGAACAGGGAAAAACGCAAAAGGCTATATAGCATTACAACACTAACAATATATGCAGCTGGCATGGTGCAGCGCTCAGTTTATATTGTTAGCCATAAAATATCAGTTCTCAGCTCATTACATCTTTGTTATCTTGCTGGATCAGTTCAGCAAAAACAAGCTTCTCCGTTTTTACAAATAAAGGGGAATTGTGAAAGGATATTCCTGTTTTCTTTAAGCCTACACACTAAAGACCTCTGCAGTTATGGTGTTTCCGCTGCCTATAGTTTTGTGCTTACTGCAGTTGACCAAATACTGTAATTTTGTCCACAAATACTAACAAATTCACTTTTCATTGTGCTTGCTTTCCATGATCATCGATCAACTTTGAAGAAAGCAAATCTCAAACTTAATGTGTGTGCATACACGTGCCAATTCATAGATGTCATAGACATTAGAGCTGGAAGAGACCTTGGAAGATCATCGAGTCCAGCCCCCTGCTCCATGGGGCAGGAAGTCAGCTTGGGTCAAAGGATCCCAGCAAGATAAGCGTCCAAATGTTCATGAACAAGTTACATTCATGCCTGTTACAGTCATTAAATATGCAAATATTAACATATAAAGAGTGCCACCTAGTGGGACAGGAAAATATGCAGCACTTTTATACATTTGTATAAATGAATAAAGTTATTGTTGTTCTTAGCAAATTGATTCTTGATTACATAGCTCTTAATACAAGCCCAATGAGAGGATAAGAGCAATCCCACATGATTTTTCTGACTAATCAAAGCTAAGAGCACAACGGTAAAACTAGCCTTCAAATGCGGAGAACTCTGTGATTGTTCCCGAGTGTGAAGAAAATAAAGAATAAGTTTATACTATAACCAAGAAATACATGTCAAGATACTGATCTACTCGGGGTGTTCCACGAACATTATTAAGGGACAGCGTTTCTCTACCGTCTACTTTTAACACTGGAAGTTGGATGGAGAGGTGATAAGTCTTATACTGCCCTGGCAGCAGGCCATGGTCTTGTTCATACCACTTCTGTGCTAAGTCCAGAACCATTCCTGGAAAGCATATTGTGCCCACCTATTCTTGTACACCATGTAACACATCCTAAAAAGGAGGCAGTGCTGCTCACTTGGAGCAGTCTTGAGCATCTGCCTCAGTCCTGTTCTTGGGCTCTTTGTTTTCAGGGTTGTGTGCAGCTATGCTACTTAATTTGCAGGACGTGGCATCTGCCAAGCAGGAAT
>NW_005842466.1:772250-839513 GCF_000455745.1 Alligator sinensis
CTTGGAAGGTGGCACAGCAGCAGCAGCACGGACATACCCGGTCTGGAGGAGATACAGTGGAGTGATACGCAGAAACCTCAGAAGAGCTGAGGCCTATTCCCTCTGGGTGTCTGACCTTGATTAAGATGCTCCAACTCTGTGTGTCAGTCTCTCCCTCTATAAAACAAGACAGATCCTGACCAACTTTGGAACGACCAATGGATAAGAGCATTTCATAAAAGCTGTGGTTGTGCCACTGCTATAGGGGTTTGTTTTTGTGTGTGTGTGTAAAAAGAAAAGTATGTGATCATGGAGCTGAGTACTGTATCGTCATACATGTGTGCAATGGGGCTGAATTAAGGTGGCATCATCCACCTCAAATCTGGCCTTTTCAAATTCTTTGAGCATTTGTTTTGCAAGTTTGTTATTATTATTTTTAATAGTCTCATGTGTGTAATTTTTAGGTTTAAATAATGACAACCCCACTAATGCTATCACTGGGATCATCCACATGGTTCTTCAGAAGGGCTGGGTCATTGAGAGACCAACAACCCAAACGCTTCTAAACTACTGGGAGCATGAAGCATTTGTCACCCTCCATGTAAACCAGAACTAGAGAAGGGTGAGCCTTTGCCAGTGGGTTTCACAGATTATTTGTAGACAGCTGAGGAAACTGACTTTGGATTTGTCCATACCATTTCATTATGGTGCCAAGTAGCCCCACAATGCAATGCGCCACACTAACTCCATGTGTACTATCTCCTGAACTGGATGTATTGTAGCCACTTTGCTGCTGTGCTGCACATACACCAGAAAACTCTGTTGAAACTCCTATTGTAAGGTGACAGTACTCTTGTCTGGTTTGGGAGGTAACTTGGCATTGTAATCGGGTGATCTAGCAGTACCTTTTAAGTTCCACTCCAGGTTTTTGAAGAGAGCGACTACTTCTTTCTGCCCCTGTCACAATTCAGGCTCTGTCCCTACCCCTGCCTCCTGGTCCATGTTCCACTACCACCAACTCCTGGCCCCAGGAACCCAGTCTATCCAGTCCCGGGCTCCCTGTTCCAGTCTCCTTCTGCCCACTCTCCCAGGTGAGGTACAAAAAGTCCGAAGTGGAATCAATCTAAGTTCTGCAGGTGGCATAGTTTAGATCGATAGTGAAACACAACACGCATTTGCCCTTTGGTGGGGGGAGCAAATCTTACATCAGGTTCTGTCATTTTTAGACCAGTCTCTATGTGCCTAACTTCTGTTCTGTTACAGATATAGACCGGTTTCCAATTATACTGAAAAGAGCGTAATGTCTGTACCTGGTCTGTACCTGGCCCCTGAGTCCTATTCTCTCCTTAGGCTACTTGTCTCAGACTCCTTGGGCGCATCTACATGAGATGCTAACAGCACAGTAGCCTAATAATACTGCGCAGTAGCACGTTGCAGCACAAACGGTGCTAATATGCTACCACGCAGTATTATTAGGCTACCGCGCAGTAGCGTCACTTAAAAGGGGATCACCTGCACTACTGCACAATAACTTTGATTACTGTTCACTTATTTAGTACTTGATTATACAAGTACTAAATTAAATCCACAGTAACCACTGCACATTAATAAACATGTAAATGCTCCCCTTGTCCAGTATTTTTCCAGTTACTCTTCCTGGCTCATCCCCCACCTTGATTTTCTCATGAGTTCCCAGCCTCTTGCTCAGCTAATATTGGCCACCCAGGTGTCAAACCCGTCCCAGGTTCCTTGTTCCATACCAAATCTAGTTCTTGTGCTCTCTACATTTGAGTTAGATTCCTTCCCTCTACACACTGCCTATATGCAGAGTTAAATGACTGGTAAATTAGTGTGGGAGTAGTTATCAGTCATTTCCATTAACTGATATGATGACCTCAGAGTCATCACTTTAGAATAAAAAATAAAAGTTTTAAAATAAAAAAATAAAGTTTTAAAAAACTTTAAAAGTTTAAAAAAATATAGTTAAATAAAGTTTAAAAAAATATAGTTTTTAAAAATAAAGTTTTAAAAAAGTTTTAAAATAGAACAGCCTATGGATTGGTTTTATACTTTCTGGATTTATATCATCTAAGCTCCCCGCCCTTCTCCCCACCATATATTAATAATCTAAGAACATGAGATTTTTAATAAATGATCTAATGCTACATCCTATAGGCACGTAAGTAATGCTTACTCATGCATGTAATCCTGTTAAAATCACTGGGCCCAGAACTACATCCTTAGAGAGCAATAAGATATTGGGTATTTTGAAAGCTGGTACAGTATATATTAACAAACCAACTTCTTTTTCAAGAGGTGACATGACCCCTTGGGAATTCCTGAAATATGTTCTATTAAGTCCTCTCTTGAACCTTACCAGATTATTTAATTTCTGATACTCAGGCTAAGAGGTTATTATTACCTGTGATGAACACTGTGTACAACTTCAAATATTTCTGCTTTCTGGTTATTTCACACATTAGAGGCTGTAATTGATTTGGTATTAGTCTTGCACACTTGATTTTGTTTAATAGGTTATGCTGAGCAGTGAGAATTATAATTGCATGTAAGTGGATATACCGGGCACATCTTTTCCTCTTTTAAAAGATACTCTTGAGCTTCTTCTGTGTGAAATATTTATATTTCTTTCTTTTCTATATTGGTTTCTTGGAATGTGCTGAATGTTTCATTGTTTCACATCAGTTTTAATTCCCATAATGTTATATTATTAGCATTATTGTCAGTCACTTGCATTTTGCTTAAGATGCTTTCAATTACCTTGCCACTCTACCTTTCACTAGCAATAGCAGGCCCAGTTTTGTCACCCCTTATGCTGGTCTAACTCCGGTGAAGTCAGTGAAATTCAACTGCTATAAAATTGGAATGAGGTCAGAAATGAACTGAGGAATGGGATTCACTGAGCAATGAATTTCATCCATGTAGCGTGGCTCTGTAGGGGTATTGGATGCAGAGGAAACATCTGTGTGGAGGGAACCGTGAATCCTTCAACACCAGGCTGGTGGGGTCTATGCCAATTTAAGGGAGACCAGCACAAAATGCCAGTTTATTCCATGGATCAGTGTATAATGTGATCCTGTGCTACATAACTATATACCTACATATTTGTTTCAGAGATTCTTTGAGGACTAGTAGCTTTCTGAATAAATCTAATACTTCTTTGGGATGTAGGGGATGCTCTAGTTTTACAATGTGCATTTTCTTTCTAGGTCAAGGTAGCAACAGATTACCAGCACCACGGTGCCACCTGTACTCCTCCTGTATTTGGTGACTTATTTAAACTAAGGTAAGAAATAAAAGGAAGACTGTGCATTACATGTCTGGACAGCAAAGGAAATTCAAGAAGTGGCATCTTGGAGGGAAGAGTTAAAAAAAAATGATGAAGTCAAAATGGGAATGAAAAGATTTCAGAAAGGAAATAAAAACCAACAATGCCTCCCTCAGCTATATGGTACAAGACTGACAAGGGAAGACATCTGACCACTGCAGGATATTTGAGGAAACTTAATAACAAAGGAGCATAATACAACTGCAAGATTAAATGAGGTCCTTTCAGTGTTCGCAAGAGGGATTCAAGTTAGGAGGCAAGCAATAAATAGTGCACTTAACTTTTCAGAAGACATTGTGCCTAAAGGCCATTGGGTTAATGTTCAGACTTAATGAAAAATGTACATATACCAGAGGGTTAAAATTGTACATTAGACCCTAGATACTTTAAAGATATGTCTACAAAATACAAAATAGAAAATAGAAACTATGTCTCAGCTCCTTTACAGTCCCACTCCGTTACTTTTAACAGACTCTTTTTATTTACATATGGAGGGGGGGTTTTATAGGCTATTCTTCTATTCTTTACTTAGCTTAGGCTGCATCTACTTCTCTTATGGACCTGAGGAAGAGTGCTTTGTACTAAAAAGCATATCCAGAATCTCTCCTAACCACATAATTAGTCCAAGAAAAGGTATCACTCCCAAAAGTGTCCTTGCCTCTCACAAAATTCGTGGCTACATAAATCCAACACTACTAAAAATACATGCAATGCAGTGCAGTGCTGAAAGAAGCCAGCTCAGTTACCAAAATGGTATAAAAATATTAGGCCTTTGTTACATTGTAAATTTAGGCAGCTTCTGGAGTTCTTAACCCCTGGATTGGCTACACATTAACATTTTTAAGTGGTTTAAAGCATTCATTATTCCGCTTAAAGTTATGCCAGTCCAGGGCAGGATTATCTAAAGCACCTATTTTTGCTCCTGTTCCATTAAGCTGTGGCCTATTAAGGTGCGGCTATTCCGCCCAAATTGAAGTCCTCCAGCATCCCAGGATACAGTGGCACTGGGTGCTCTGGGACTGTGGCGCTTGCTCTGCCGGGAGAGAGCAGTGAGCTGGTCTGGCCCCTAGTGTATATTTATTGGCATTGGTTGCTTAAATTGCAATCAAAGAAAGAATTCAGACACACCAATACATTAAGAGTGCCAGATCATTACCACCCAGAGCAAACTTTTTCATTCTCCGACTACCTCAATTCTGCTTCCTCCTCTTCCATAACAGACCAAAAAAGAAACATAGAAAACCTGAAGATGTTGTGGCTGACAGCACTGACTGTTTGCACTAGGAAACATTTTACATAGGTTCCTAGTCCTGCTCCTGCTTGCCACACCTGTAGTGGCAAGTCACCGTTGTGGAGGTAAAGGACAGTCAGAGATCTGTAGTTTGTGTAGAGAACTCTAGGCTTGTGTAATTTAAATGCCAGGAAGATGGAAGAAAAACTAACTGCAACAACACTTTAACTCCCATTTTATTCAAGTTTTGCTGCAAATATGCTTCATTCCTATTACTGTAATGGTAAGTAAAACAGCTTGCCAGTCCAAATTCCCATTCTTCAGGAAATTCCAAGATTATGGGGAAAAAAAATCACACCATTTCAGCACAGGAAATCAAGGGCATAACTAGCAATTTTGATGCTGTGGGTAAGGGCTGGAGGGCCAGGGAGAGAGGGCAGGGCATGAGCACACCCCGCATCCTAGCTGCTGTTGCCACCATATTGGCTCTCCAGAAACTACCACTCCTGGCATCCCTTCTAAGTCAGTACTTGGGGCTAGTGCCCTCCTTATCCTGCCCTAGTTGAAAAACTGGAATACAGAATTTTTGATTCTGCAGAATGGAAGTATAAAAAAATGCTTAGAACTAAGCTATCTTGTTTAAACATTACTGGAAAAATTTCAAGTTGGGGCCCTGGGCCCCGGGCTGCCAAGAGATGGCAGTCTCCATTGGAAGATTCCTAGAAGCAAGCATCGAGTACGTTCAGGCTTCCAACCTACATACTGGAGAAGTTGGGAGGTCCAAGAGCTCAATGTACATGATGTTTAAGAACCACAGACTCTGCAAGGCTGTGGTTTCAGCTCAGAGGCAGAGGAGAGAAGCTGGCAGGAATCCAAGCAGATTTCCAAAGGAAAATTGCCTGGCAGAAAAGTTTTGAAACTTGACAGTGCTCTCCGTTCAAAGATTTGTTGAAATAGGCACATTCCTGCCAAACAATCAGAGTCCAATGCATGACATTTTCTGACAGAAAAAAAACAACTTTTGTTCTAAATACTTCTGAACAGATACAGTAGGATGCATGTATAAGGAATGGACAGTGTAAGGTAATCTAAGGGCTTTCCGTTAAAATTAATGGACTGTCCATTAATTCTAATGCGAGCTTCTCAATACACTTCAGGGAGTGATATGAGGCTCTATGTTAATATGAATCTATGTAACACCATCTTATATAGGCCTGTGCGAAGCGGCTAGTATTCGCTTTGGGTTCAGATTCAGCTGATTCAGGAGATAGTGGTTCGATTCGGTGATTTGAATCACTGTCCCAAATTGATTCAGCCGAATCCAATTTGGGGATTTGGCTACTGCTGAATCTCTGAAACACACAGGCCCCATCCCCCGCCCACTCTTTCAGCCCCGCCCGGCCCCAACTCCCAGCTCTTTGGGAAAAAAAAGCCCCCACTCATCGGCTCCTGCCCAACAGGGGGTGATCCCCACTACCCCCCTCTGCCCCACACCACATGAAGGGCTCTGCCACAAGCCCCCTGACCCCCACCTGCTCTCCCAGCCCCACCATGGCTGCCCTGCCTGCCCCAGCTCCCGGCCCTTTACAAAAACCCAACAAAACCCTGGACTCACTGGCTCCTACCTGGTGGGGGGGGTGATCCCTGCTGCCCCCACTGCCCCATGCTGCATGTGGGGGTACTCTTCCATGAGCCCCCAGAAGTCCTGATGCCACTGCAGAAGCCAGTGAGTTTGGGATTTTTGTTTTTCTTTTTTTTAATGGGCCAAGAGCTGGGGCAGCCATGGGTGGGGGGGACTGGGAGAGTGGGGGTTTGTGGCAGAGCCCCCCCATGCAGGGGGGGGCCCTGGGGGGCAGCGGGGATCACTCCCTGCCTGGCAGCAGCCAGTGGTGGTTGTTTTTTTTTTTAAAGAGCCGGGAGCTGGGACGAGGCAGGGCAGCCATGGGTGGGGGGCCCATTGGAGGAGCAGGCAGGGGATGGGGCCTGGCAGGGGTCCACCCATGGTCCGCTTCCCTCTCCCCAAGCCCCTCCTCCTCTACCCCTACTTATCCACATGGAATCAAGGTCCAGCTCCCTGCTGCAGCTGGTGGGGACCGCCCAAATCACTGAAGCTCTCTGAATGTTTTCCAAATAGATTCAGAGAGCTTTGTTGTGATTCAGACCTTTTAATCGGTCCCTGGTTTGATTTGGAGTTAGAGCTTTGCCCACTGAATCAGGCCAAATCTCCTCTGAATCAAATCAGCACCCAAAGCTTTGCACAGCCCTAATCTTATATTCCTCCTCTGAATCTAGCCTAGGGATTTTTCTTAATATTGGACATACCTTAAAAATGCATATGCAAAAACACTACAAGTAGGTTTACAGAATAAATCCTCAATCCAATTTTCCCATTGATTATTATGGGCTTTGGATCTAGGTCCTAAGGAAAAGATTATCTATTTCAACTCACCATTTATTATACAGATGAAAATAAATGCAGATAAAACAATTTTAGAACTGATAAAAAGTATCTAATGAAGAAGGTCTCAACATTGAGGTTGCAACCTCAGATGGGCCATGAAGCTCTTTTCTCCAGGGTCACAACATTTTCTATGAATTCTAAGCTTTCATTGTGAAGAAAATTACTTCAAGCTCTTCTGGCAGTGAAGATAACCTTCAGAATATAAATAGCTGAAGCAATTGGGTTGATTGAATATATAGCAGCGGGGAATGCCTAATTCATGATACTTTCAACAATGATGTATAAATTATTCTCTTTCGATATGTTATAAATGTGAAATTTCACGTTTGTATGTATTGAATGTCAATGCCAAATTTGACAGCATCAACTTAAAAGTTCTGGCAAATCATTAGGTATTATGGCATTTCAGTTGTTTTTTGTTGAAGCAGCACAAAATACTCTGCATTGAGATAGAAAGGATCCTAGGATTTAAACTTTTAGGATAAAAAGGGTGGGAGCATGGTTTGCAGTTTCAGAAACTTGGGAACTTGTATGAAGACACTGAAATCAAGATTTCTGAAGGCAAAAACATGCAGAGTGGAGAAACAGGTAGCACTGAGAAAGGTGTTTTAAAAAGATGAGGAGAGAGAGGGAGAGTGTGGTCTTATTTCTCCTTACACACACACACACCCTTCCCATAGTACCATAGTACCTATTGTCAAACGTAACAAGTTCACAAGGGACACAGAGGTGTCAATATTAGGGGTGTGTGAAGTGGGCCATATTCGATTCAGATTCGGCCTGAATCGGGGACAGCGATTCAATTCATCAATTCGGATCACTGTCCTAATTTGATTTGGCCGAATCCGAATATGAAAATTCAATCCTGATTCAGAGAATCGGCAATTTGGCCATAGACACAGCTTTAAATGTTTTTTATACATACCTTGAGGTACCAGGCATGGCTCATGATTGCTGTGATGTTGGGGCGGATGGAGCATCCCACAGGAGTGCAGGGGCGGAGGGGCCCTGTATGCTCAGTGGTGGACCCAGAAGTAGACTGGAAGTACTTCCGGTCCATTTCTGGGTCCGCTGCCCAGTGTGTGAGGGGGACCCCCCACCAGTGCCCCCTAGCTTGACTGTGGGATGCTCCATCCCCCTCACCATCTCTGCATTCATGAGTCCCCTGGTACCTCAAGGTATGTAGAAAAAACTTTTAAAGCTATGTCTATGGCCAAATCATCAAATCTCTCTGAATCAATTTGGAGAGTTCCCATTTGATTCGGAGATATTAAAGGGTCTCCTGATTCGATTTGGATTTGGAGATTTGGCCACCAAATTGGGCCAAATCTTTGCCATATCAAATCAGCAACTGAAGCTTTGCACAGCCCTAGTCAATATGCCTCCAAATTAGCAGATCAAAAACTTCAGGTCCTGCTGTGTGTAAGCAATTTTATTTCCCCAGGACTGAAGAGATACAAAGCTAACTCAGCCACACAGGTCGTAGATTGACGAGCATACTGCGAGGGGTAACACACTTTCTTTGCTACTTCCCCATACACTCTCCTAGGACCTAAACTGAAGTCACCAGAAAGGTTCATTTATACTATCAGGAACCATTCTGTCTGAAGTGTCTGATCTTGTAAGGTGCCAACATCATCTGCTTCTATTGGAATCAATGAGTAGAGGTGAATTTCATTAAAAACTCTGCTTTTCTTGATGTCAAAATTAAATTTTGACCTTCTCTATTTCAAAACATTCATTGCTTCATAGGATTTGGGTTCCAGGTTTGTCATCAACTGTAGAGAATGTGAATTTGTCCATATAGGACTCCAAGGAGAAATCCCCATACTTGAGAAGGGAAGAGCTACTCTATAAAGTGTTCAGTATAGAAGGGGAACAAGGTGTGAGTTTAGTAAAAGAATATCGCAGAAAGGAAAAAAGAAACATAAGGACTGGAGCTGCAGTTTGTATGGAGCAATCAATTCCATTGACTATTGTACACTGACTCCAGTGAAGCTATACAAATTTACTGCAGATCAGAATTTGGTGATTTCTTGCTAAATTGGGGTATTAATATAAGACACAATGAACTCAAACATCAAATGATGCCTTTAGAGGAATACAGAGGAGTAGAGACAAACATTTCTGAAAAAAATACAAGGAAAAGAACCTGACAGAACAAGTAGCCTCTCTGCAATATGGATTTTCTAAGAATAAACCTATTTAAAGAATAAAATTATTGCAAATCTGTCCCTACAGTTACTGTAGTCATAATGAAACCCATTAAAATTAATATTTGATAAATGAATAAATGAATAAAAATGAAGGAAATAAATGACAGTAAATGAATATAAATACTAAATGCTGAAAATTAAATGAATAATTCTCTTAAATGAATAAATCCTCTGTGCTTCAGTTTGTTAATGCTCTATACAGATTAAATCCTTCTTAAATGGCATCCTGAAAGGAATTTACATTGCACCACAAGGCTGTACATGCTGGAGGTTACCAGCATAATGGAAAGTAAACATTTCTGAGTCTATGCTGCGACCCTTTGAGGCACACCAGAACAACAGCAACAACCTAGTGACTAGTTAGTTTTATGGTTATTGGTAAGGCTGTGCAAAGCTTCAGTTGCTGATTCGATTTGGCGGAGATTTGGCCTGATTCGGTGCTCAGCAGCAGATGCAGAAGTGTACTTCTGGTCCACTTCCAGGTCTGCCGCCAAAACACGTGGGGGACCCACCCCACACCAGTGCCCCCCAGCTTGGCGATTGGCTGCAGGGGAACCCCAGGTACCCCCTCCCCCCCAGACCCAGGAGGCACCAGTTGCTGAGCCAGGAGGCAGAGGGGGAATCCCCTGCGCGCTCTGTGGCAGACCCAGAAGTGGACCAGAAGCACTTCTGGTCCACTTCTGGGTCTGCCGCCAAGTGTGCTGGGGACCGCCCCCCAGCCCGCCCCGTGCTCCTGTGGGATGCTCTATCCGCCCCACCATCACAGTGTTCAAGAGCCACACCTGGTACCTTGAGGCATATAGAAAAAACATTTAAAGCTGTGTCTATGTCTGAATCGCTCATTCTCTCAATCAGCATTGAATCTTCAGATTTGGATTCGGCTGAATCAAATCAGGACAGTAATCCAAATCAACAAATCAAATCACTGTCCCCAATTTGGACCAAATCCAAATCCAAATCGAATATGGCCTGTTTCGCACAACACTAGTTATTGGCTGGTGCAGAGAGTATCTAAAGTTGTCTATACTGTATGACTTATACAGACTGTTCAAATTGCTCTGCTGTTATTTTATGATGAATCAATGTGCTTTGTATGCGATACAGCCACCAAAATGTTCCTTGATTCAGGAAGACAGAGTAGATGAAGAAAGACAAAATATACTGGAAGGTTTGGGTTACTAGGGTACAGAGGTCATTCCATGTGTATGGGCTTCTGCATGGGAAGGCATGAAGGTGAGAGTGGGAGAGGAGAACAAAGGAAGCAGTGATTTTACCACTGATGAGGGTGCAAAGATAGGTAAGGGAATAAATGAAATCCAACACTGAAGGAGAAGGAAAGGATGAGAACTGTGGGCATAGGGAACAATTAAAAAAAGGCAGGTGGCAACATTGGAAGAAAATAATCTCTTTCTGAAATTGAGTGTGGTGAAGCTAATCAAGGTAGAAAGGCATGGAGATCTCCCTAATTCATGTAGCTGCTTCTCATAATATTAAGGGTTCTCATCCTGCAGCCTTTATTCAACACAAAACCCATAATGATTCTAATAGGAGCACCCCTTGAATGGCCATCATTAACTTCATTCAATGACATTACCTTTGCCATTCCATTGCATCTTCTCACTACAATTTCCCATGCAGCTGCTTTTTTATCATCTGCATGTAACTATGCTGCCAGTGCCTATGACAGTAATGAGGGCCAGGTTCAATCTCCCGGGACTCTTTTCTAAAATAACTAAAATTATAACTCAAGCTCTTCCCAGAGCCATAGTCTTATTTTTGGCTCTGAAAAATCAAATTAAATCCTCGTTAGTCACCACTGCAGGAAGTTTTCCCCTCTATTAAGAGTCTTCTGGGAACATGGAACACAATTTATTTTTGGAGGGTGAGAAAAAATAGTTAAAAGAAACTTGACTAGCAAGTAATATGCATGTTCCCATGTAGGAAACTGAACCATTCAATCAATGCCTCAATAATAATAAATTGGTTGGTTTCTAAGTGGTAAACAAATGGCCCATTTATGGGAATCAAGACACTGTCTCACTACAGATCACACCACTTTTCTTCCCACTCAGAAGGTAATGTGCGGGCCGGGTGCGAGCCGGGCCCTTTTTTGTGCTGCACGCGGGCTGTGGCCAGCAGCCCGGGCACGCGGGGTTGGAGAGAGGGGCGCGTCAAGCTAGAATTAGGCACAGACTCGTAGCGGTAGATTTAAAGATAGTTTACTTACACCAGACATGGTTGCGGTGCAGGCTGGAAAACTTGCTTGAGTTGCGGTTACAGACAGGAAAGAAGAGAGGCGGACAAGAGTTCTAAACTTGTGAACTCTAGCCCAATCCGGCTGAGGGCTCTAAACACACGAGCCCGTCATGTCAACCGAAGAAAGTACTCGTCCGAAAGAGCTCTGAATAGACTCACACGAAGTTTGCTAGGCTCCGTGGAACTTGTGCTCTGAGGTAGTCCGGTCGTCTGAACAACTATGTCAGTTGTTCCAGCTGAACTCACACGAAGTTTGCTAGGCTCTGTGGGTCCGGTTCTTTTGCGTGCAGGGAGGGATACGTCTAGGAATCTATTGGCGACGGGGAGAGGCCGGAGGCTGATCAGACCTCTGTTGCCTGCTTGAAATGCGCTGGGTCCGTAAGGATCCGCAGCGCTTAGAGATCTTCACACAGCGTGAAGTCTCCTCCTCCCGGTGTTCGTGGAGTCCTCCAACTTGGGCGGAAACCACTCAAGCCTTTTATACGGCTAGCAAGCCAATCACTAGTCGCCACGTGAGAATAATTTAGAACTGGCCAATAATGGGGCTCGAATTAGCATACAAATGGCGGGAACTCTTTGCAACGAGCATTTCTGTGCTGCAACAAAGAAATGCACCCTGCAAAGAAAGCTTCAAATTGGCAGGAAATTCTCCCTTGCACCGGGGTTCTCTTTTGCAGCAGAAAACTCCACCGTGCAAAGAAGCTATAATTTAGCGGGAACAATTTAGCAGTGCTGAAGCACACAAAAACAAAAATCACACCCTTTGGATTGTGACAGGTAAGTTCGTCACAAGGTAGTCACACATATCTGGGTGACTTAGCTTTGCTGGCCTGCTTCAGCCCTGAGGGAAATGCTCCACCAGGTCCCACTCTAACTTACAACTCCCCAATTCAGGTAAGGGGTTTCAGTTCTCCTCCCACCAGCCAGACAAAGATACTGCAAAGTCAGGCAGCTTTTTCAACTTCTAGTAGACCGTTAGAATCAGTTCTGCTCTCCTGTTCCTCATCTGATCTTTGCTATGGTTTACAAAGCCAGATCTGCTTCAACACCTTTGTTTCAGTCTGCATCAGCCATGGAGTCAAGTCATTCTGTGTAATGGCTTGATCTAACTAAGTCTTAATGTAGTATAAGCTCAAAGTCTTACCTCTGACCACCATGATCTAGTCCAAGTCTTTCAAATGATCATGACTTCTATATGGGAATCCAGGGCAAAAGACAATTTAGACAGAGGTCCATTTCCCTGGAGTAAAAAAAAACCAAACCCCTTACTCAAGCACAAATATTTATCCTCACTCCTTTGTTGAGCTGAACATTTGTAGCTCAACAAATGTCTATTGTTTGATAGTCATGGTGATTCCCCTCACCTACACTATGTCCTATGTAGTTCCTACGCCTGTTTTTGAGTGCAGAAAGCATAAAATAAAACATTACACCATCAAAAGATATATCAAGTCTAACCAAAACTCAGTAGATAGCATAATAATCAATATTACAACTTGCAGAAATGAAATTGGGCAGAGATATCTTTTTCCCTCTCCCCAGTAAAGAGACCAGAGCACTCAAACCTTGTGGATCTTCCAGCCCTTGTGCTTACACCTAAAAACACAGACAGATATCAATTAAACTGATATAGGAACAGCAGCTGAATGGTTTGCAATCCACTATATATTACGTGCTCCAATCTGCTAGCCCTCTTTTTGAACCAGCTAAAATTCAATGCATTAAGAATAGGATTGGGCCCTGTGAAATTAAGTCAGGCACAAATTTTCACTGAAGTTCACGTTATAATGCACAGCAGCACAATTCTGGGTGTGACCATTTGTTCTATGATTTTCTTTGAATAGAGTGTCTTCAAAAAATGTACATGCAGCAGTACAAAGGAGGAGTTTTAATATTTTTAATGCTGGTTGAACTACACAGGCATATTTCACCACCCTTTATATTCTTCTACTTACAATGCCCTGATGAGGCCTGTTGATGGTCTCATGTATTTACAAAGTTAAGTTAAAACAAGAATCATTAACAGAATATACTGAAACACAAAGCATGGTATGCTATTATTTACTCATTAAACACCAAAAAGGCATTTTGTACTCTTCACTCCTTTTTTAATAGCTATTGACTGAAACCTCACATCAGTATCAAATTATAAGGATTTGAAATGGTGAGAGTGATGGAGAAATAGAGAGTGAGATTTCATGATCACAACAAGCTATAAATACTGTCATTCTTACTGTCCTAATGTCCCTTAAGCTTTATTTAATGGTTAATTGATTGCTGAAAATCTCTTCTAGATTCATTTAATTTTTGAGAATGTGGCCTTGTTAGTTACAATGGCTGATCTTTTTTTAAAGCAGAGTTATATATTATGTGGCATGAATTATAAAGTAGTTGTCATGGAGATGTTGTGAATGCAGGAGACTATATGCTGTTTGTTTTGAAAACCGCACAGTGTATCTGTTTACAGGCATATTTTTTAAAAGCATCGTGGCTGGCAATTAGGGATATCATTTGGATATTTCAGGAATGTGCTTGAATATGTTTGAACAGCAATAGAACCTGGTAGGTCTCCGTTTATGTGGGACATTGCCTGTGTCTTCAGAATAGTTTGCTATTACACAGAGATGGCAGTGCGGAAGCTAATCTTCTGGCTTGCCTATCAAAGATGGAAATGTTTCAGATAGAAATGGAATCAATACAATTAAGAGCTCACCATCTACTACATCCCTCTTATTTGACTGTGTCAGTCTTAATTCACAATTTATTCAACTGGGAACCAGCAGGGCTGGGAGGAGACGGAGTAATCTTTAAAATGAGACAGTCTTTGAAATCTGTCGATTTATAGGTCGTTTATATTTTGGCTATCCCTTGATACGAAGATGATGTCTGCTGGGGGAGGGGGGCGGTATTATTGATGACTTTTAAGATGGCTGAAGAGTCCAATCTATACTCTGCAAGTTTTTCCACAGATATGAGAGGTGGGCACAGCTGTTGAGCAGGATGTTGTACACTTTCCTTTCTCCTCTGCCATTTTTTGGCTTCCTGAGCAAGATGGTTCTCTTCAAAGTGGACTGTAGCTTCCTCATTAACCCATATTTTGATGAGAAGTTGGTGAAGTTTATGTGCTTGTGTTAGTCCACCAGCTTTGAAGACTGCTGTGGGAATGCCGTCTGGTCCTGGCACCTTATTGTTCTTGATTTGAGTGATGGCACACCAGACTTCCTTGTCAGCGCAGGCTTGGGGTGATCTGGTGGCCACCGATAAGTTTATCAGGGGTGCTCAGCAGGATCTGGGAGAACTTGTGTTCACCAGAGCGCCCCAAGGGATGACAAGGTTGAATGGTCACAAACTCCTGCAAGGCCGTTTCAGGCTGGACATAAGCAAGAACTTCTTCACTGTCCGAGCCCCCAAGGTTTGGAATAGACTGCCACCAGAGGTGGTTCAAGCACCTACTTTGAATGCCTTCAAGAGACATTTGGATGATTATCTTGCTGGGATCCTATGACCCCAGCTAACTTCCTGCCCCTGGGGCAGGGGGCTGGACTCAATGATCCTCTGAGGTCCCTTCCAGCCCTAGCGTCTATGAATCTATGAATGGGGGATCCCCAAGAGATTCAATTACTGAGTGTTGAGGGATGGATTTGATGGTGGCAGCTGAGACCTCCGATTCACAGTTGAGTAGAATCTTGAAGTGCTCCTTCCAGCGTTGTTTGATGGATACATTATCTGTGAGAAGGGTGAAGCCATCCTGGGATTGCAAGATCACTTATGCCTATGGGTAGAAGGGTGTATTTTAATGGGTAGGCGATAAAACTGAAAGTCTGGAATTGTAAACTCTCTGCACTTATTAATGGCAAAACCCCCGAGTATTTAATCATTCTGTTTCTCAGTTTCCCTAGCTATAGAATGAAGCTAAGAATCTTTGCAGTATGCTTTTGGAGATTTCTGCACCTATAGATTAAAACTGCTATTTCAATGCAACATAAAACATTTACTCCTTTCTTCTGGATAGTATTTGAGATCTGATAGTCTAGTAATAAACGTACTTTAATAAAATGTAATACTTATCTCCGAAAATTGGTGTTTGCTGGGTGTCCTTCTCCTTCCTTAATGGTTAATTTTCCAATAAATTTACTGGCATGTTGGCAATAGAAGGTTCTTGTTCTGGAGATGAGTGATTTCTTAGAGAAGGCTTGCATTATTACACTACCATATAAGCTCAAAATATCATTATTATTCCATCTTTTGTGTTATTGTAGATAGTAGATATTGGATTTTCTGACAGAGCAAATAATAAGATACAGACTTACTGGAAACTGTTAAGTAGGTTTTGCATTAAGCATCAGGTTCACTACTTTATATGTTCATAAATATGTAGAAAATCATGATGCTTTGCAAGACGAAACTTAAGGGACCAGTTCATGAAAAAATTATATGCCCCATTTACCCTGGCCTCTTATGTACTTTATTTTTATTAACTCACTTATCTTTTATATGCAGGAGGCCATCTCTCTAATATGCACCCCAGAAGGGCTCACATCAGAAGAGGGAAGGAGTGAGCCAAAAGGGACATTTGCATCTCCAGTGCAGAAAATACATTCAGAAATTCACCACACATTAGAAAAGAAATGAGCCACACAGAGTTTGGTGGTAGTGGTAGAAGTGATTGTTTTCAGTGTTTTTTTATTCTAAACAAATACAACATTATTTTTAAAAGATCTGTTTCATCTTTCTTTGCAGTGGCTCTTTATGGGCTAGACTGTGATCACAGGCACAGCCCTAAGCTAGTTTACGCACCATACTATGTAATCGCTCTTGAAGGTGGCTTGACTCAGGCATTTCTATCTGCCACTGAGTCATAGTTCCTACTTGGTTGCTTTTTTGCTTCTGATGAAGAGAGTTTCCCCCCTGGTTTATGCCAACAGTAGACTACAGCACCTGCCTACCCCAAGTCTGGTCAGATGCAATAGCCAGAGAGGAGGTAACATAGAAACAAGGCTTTGCCTTTCCCACCCACTTCATCCATCTGCTTCAAAAATGATGCGAAGCCTACTGATTTGCCTTTCCATGATGCAAATCTCACACTAGAAAAAAAGCTTATTCTTACATTATCTAACATATGGTAACTAACACTGAGAACCCACACAAGGGACTAGTCCATTGAGGATACATCAGTTGGTAGCTCTCACATATATTGAGGATTGCCAACAGCTCTCAGAAAAAAAACCAGTTGCTTTATCTTCACTAGGATTTTACCTTATATTAATGGCCACATGTTAGGTAACTCAGGGTAAGAATAAGCCTATTTACCTATTGAATAGAAGGTCTTATTCTTACTTTCCTGCACTGCAGGGGGTGACATTTTGTCTCCATTACAGACAATGGGAATCTTGCCATTGATTCCAGGAAGCTCAAGATTTCCCTGTAGATTTGGCCTATTGACTCAGGGGTCACAGCAGTGAAGTCTTATTTCCTTGTGTAGCTATGTAGTCCAAATCACAATGCAACTCTGGATATCGCGTTATACACCAAATGCACACTACATAGGTACAAGCAATGCAGAAGAAAGCCCTGGTAAATACTGTTTGTAAGCATCTCTTCTTCATTTTTCTGACTTTTTATTCTGGCTCTCTATTTAAGAGTAAAGTTTAAAGCTAAAATATAAATAATGTTAAGCACAGTGTTGTCAATCCTGCAGTCTTTACTCTCAGGAAAGTGATTGAATAAGGAGTGGAAAACAGGTGTTGGCCCCTCTCAACCGAACAAGAGGCTGCAGTTAATCTACTGGATTCTTGAGATGCTAGGAAAAGTTAGACAATACTGTGAGAACTCAGCCATTTTCCTTTCTTTGGTCTCTAATTTAGAATAAACTAGTAAGTAACATGAGATTAATGTTCTGCGTATTAGTCCCATCTATTATTTACAGACCCAAAAATGTGTGAGGGAGCCTCAGTGTGCAGTGTGGTAACATATTTCCTGTATTGAAGTCTAAGATGAAGGGTATATTTGTCAGTTATTGCAGTGTTCAGTAGCAGAGGGAGCCTTGCTATCGGTTAGGGATGTAAATACAACCTGAGTTGCAGTCCTAATTCAGCAGCTGACTTTGTGCGACCTCAAGCAAATTACATAACCCTCTAAGCTCATCCTACTAAGGACCTCCAGCATGGTCCCATTTTCTACTGCAGTGATTCTCAACCAGGATGCACAGCACTGTGGGGCACCTTGAGATAATGTCAAGGGTGCTGTGTGGTGCCATACAATCATAGTACTATGAGGTGCACAAATAGGATTCATAAGATAAACCCAGAAATTTCACATAGGAATTCATAGTGCTAAAACTGTTCTTCTCTGTTGTGGTCTTTTTGGGTTATTTGCAAAAGAAGAATTGTTCTATTAATTTTCTCTAATTAAAAAACAGGTCAAAGCTAAGAGCTAGCATTTCCTAAGGGATGCCTTGTGTCTAACAAGGGGTGATGTGAGTCTAAAAAGATTGAGAACCACTGTTCTATTGACTCCATCAGGGGCTACAAGCACTTGACATACTGATGTCTGGAACCAGTAGGCCTCGGTTTACCCATCTAAAAGGATAACGAACCTCCCTATATCAAAAAGGCTCTTTGGAGGCCTTCTGCATAATGTCTGTAAAATGCTTTGAGAGGCAGGAACTGAATGTGCCACTGAATGGAGCTATACTGTTTGTGAACGATATTGAACTTAAGGAAAAAATATATGTTTGGCACAATATTTTAATATTCAGTTTGTTAAAATGTAATTTACTTTTTTCACTACTAGAATACAATGTTAAACATTGTCATGTGGTTGCAAGAGCAACAACTGATGTTGAAAGTATATTCAGGGAAAAACACAATAGAAACGATATCCATGGGACATCGATAACTATTAGAGTTTGTGGAAGTTTCATCCAGCCCTACCTCATTTTAGTACAGAAAGACTCAGCAAGATCAACATTGACCCTCATAAGATAAAGTCATTGATTGGGACACTAGTTATCCCTGGGGGAAGAATTGAATGCAATGCTGTGAAATAAGTACTTGGAAAAGTCATAGGGCAAGAAAGACCACAGAGGCCAGCTAAACTGGCAAGGCACTATTTATTTAATCTATTTCACAGAACAGATGCTGTACTATAAAGGTGCAGGAATAATTTCATAGATTCATAGAGGTTAGGGGCTGGAAGGGACCGTACAAGTTCATCGGGTTCCGCCCCCCTGCACTTCGGCAGGGAAGATTACTGGGGTCACATGACCCCAGCAAGGTGGGTGTCAAGACGCTTTTCTCCAACTGCATTTGAGTGACCTACAGTAGCTACATCTATTACCGAAGGGGAGTGTGGAAAGGTGCATATCTGTGGAGACATTAAAATAATAATTGATCCTTCCCTGCATGCCAGTCAATGTGCTGCTCTCTTGGAGTGAGAATTGGTTTGGCTGGGAACAAGCTTTTAGTAAAATAGGTTTGGCAGATGCATATTTGCAGATGCTCATGCAAAGATGAATCATGACAGTTCCTGACAATAAACACACCAAAATGTCTGTTCTGCTACAATTGTTTCTTTTTGAGTATTGCATCAGCAATATATGCTATATATGTATGTGTTTGTGTGTATATCAATCAAAAGGTAACAAGGACAAATTTACAGTTCCTATGCTGGAACATACTGCTGCTTTAATAACATCCCAGTGACAGGAAAATCAACTAAGACCAAATAAAGGACTTGGCTACTTTCTTCAGCTAGACTATGAACTTTGGTCCTCACAACAATACACCTGAATTCTTCAAATTGTCTATGGATAGCATTTTTCATAATGATATATTTGTTTTATCATAAATGTTCAGTGATATACAAATATATAGAAAGAGATTATCAGACAAAGGAATTCCAATTAGATCAACAAACAATAATACAGTGGAAAATATTAAAAAGATATCACATGATATAGCAACATAAAGTCATAGAATCATAGAGAAGTAGGGCTGGAAGGGACTGCCAGAGGTCATCTAGTCCAACAACCTACCTGAGGCAGAATCATCCCCATCCAAACCATCCTATTATCAGCAAACCCTCAGAGTTGGGGATGATTGTCTTCCATGATCATCTTATCTGTGGGTCCAAAGATGGCTGGCAAGACCAATCCAGGATCAACAGTTTCTTTTGCAACTTGGGCACATGTTTCTTTGCAGGGTGGATGGCTCTGGGTTCCCGATTCAGTCTGTGACATGCTGTTTCTGCTGCTTCCACTTTTCTGTCTCCTGTCGTCATCGTGAGGGTTCAAAGTACTGAGATCCTTGCAGCAAACTCTTCCTCCATTTGGGGTGGTCCTAGGCAATAGCCTCCCATGAGTTGATGTTAATGTTGAATTTTTTGAAGTTGGCTTTGAGGATATCCTTGAAATGGTTTCTCTGCCCTTCTCTTCAGTATGTTGTTTGACTGAGCTGGGAGGAAAAAAAAGGAAGACAAACACCCCTACAGTCCATACCAATCTGGCCATGACGTAAAATTCTTTCCTGACCCCAAATATGGTAATTAGTCTGACCTTGAGTGGAAGGGAAAGATCCTCTACCCAAGAAACTCTGGCTTTAGTCTGAGCAGGAGCATTGGCACACCGCAGCCAAAATCCCCAGCTTTAGCTCCAGGCAACATCCAATGCCCCATAACATCCAATGCAGTTAATCCTTTATATTACTACTTCAGTAGCCACGTATACATGAGACGCTGACTGCGCAGTAGCTCATGACTACTGCACAGTAGTGTCACGTAGCAGGAAGTGTGATGCAACACTATTGCACAGTAGTAACAAGCTACTGTGCAGTCAGCATCACAAAAAGCCATTCCTCGGCACAACTGTGCCATAACTCCAGTTACTGCACAGTCATTTAGTACTTGTGTATACAAGTACTAATATGACTACACAGTCAGCATCCCGTGTAGACATGGCCAGTATTGAGAAAAAGCACATCTAGGCAGCAAGATGTGCTTGTGCCTTCCTAAAAAAAAAGAAAAGAAAAAAAGAAATTGCTCTTCACAGAAGTAACCTTTGAACCTGAGAACCCAGAGAACCCTAGTTTGCCTTTGAAGATGGCTTTTCAGTTATCCCCAAGCTGTGACCTTCTATGGGACATTCCTATATCTAGGGACTCATAGGTTCTTAGATCGTAGAATGGAACATTTGATCATCTAGTTTGTTTTTTTTTAAAGTGAGAGTAATGAAAAAATGTCTTGCATTATAAAGCTTGTCTAACTGACAAAGATCAGACCATGAGATAAATATTCCCAGCCTCTCTGGTCCTGGCTTTCATTCAAACCCCTAGCCTTGCCGAAGTCATCAACATCCGAAGCAAACTCCTCACATTCCAAGAGACATCAAGTGGGACCCAGACTTGCTTTGGCAAGAAATGCTTTGTCTGTCAACACATCTCTGCTGAAACTATAATCAACACTTCCCATAACAAAATCATAATAATCCATGGTTCCTATACACGCCTTTCCCAAAATGTGATATAATGCACCAAATGCCCTCATGGCAAGTTCATGAGGGAAACTGTGCACCAGAATGAACCCTTACCAAAAAAAAGGGTGTCTAAACAAAGAGGGTGTCTATACACATGCTCTGGGGTTTGCTGCTTTAATTAAAGCGGTTCTGAGAGCCGCTATACTTAAAGTGCCTGCAGCATCACTTGTATTCAGTGTCCCACGCTTTAAAATGGTGGTGGGGGCACTTCAACGAAAGCTCATTCGATGAACTTTAGTTAAAGTGCCCCTGCCACCATTTTGAAATGTGGGGATGCTGAATACAAGTGACATGGAGGCTTCTGGAATGCGCTACTTAGCACGCTCCAGCAGATTAATCAAGTCTGCTCTGCCGCATGCTAGTTAGTGTCTATTGGAGCAGAGGTCCGTCACATGTATAGGTGCCCAAATACACCATTAGAAGCACATTTCTCACAGAACAACCACTGTCTCTCTGACCTCACTGTCTTTGTACTTGAGGGAAATCTACCCAACACCTTTAAAAGGAAATTTAGGAACAAAAATTCATAAGCTGGCTGGACACTAAGAACCAATGGCTAAACACTGATGTTAGTTCTATGGCACATTATAATATGCCTGACTCTTTAGCTCTTTCCACATATGAAAAGTGAGACTGACCCTCCTTCTTGATAGGCCTTAATCTCTCAGTAACTATCTTATTTTCTTCTGCAAATTTTCTGTCTGATACTCTTGGCAATTTCTCTCACCTATTCCTGAAACTGTTTTTTACTATGCTAAGCCTAGCTTCTGATCAGACCTAAAGAATGTCTTGCATTTGAAAGCTTATCTAACTCTATCCCAACTATGCAGTTGGTGCTTACCTCTCACAACATTTCTGGGCCATCATACCTACAATATTGCTCTTACACTACTAAAAAAACAAACTACTAATTTTTCTGCCTAAAATTTCTACTAAAACCTCAGAGAAACTTCTACTATAAATTGTCTGACATCAGCTTCCAAAGTAGGCAGGGGGCAATTTTTTTGGCTGGAGGGCCACTTAACAATTTTGGTGATCTGTTGAGGGCAGCACACAAAATTAATGGCTATCATTTTAACACATTTTAGATAAAATCCAAATCATATGCTAAGAATCAAGCATCTACTATAAAATATTTTAATTTTATTTAAAAAAATAATTTTTGTTTTGATTTATGTTTTTTTGAGTGACATATGGAGAGGCAATTGCATAATAGCAGAAATAAAGTCTTACTGTTGTATATTAAAAATTAGGTTAAAGAAAAACAAAGAAACTCTCCCAGTGGGGAGATAGAAGCCTCTGATGTGCAATAATGAGAAAATTGAAGTCAGGCATCATCTCTGTTGTTCCTCTTCTTTGATGAGCTCATTTCCAACTCGGGCTCTGGTCATTCAGAGAGGCTTCCCTGTGAGTGTTCATGTCACTGCCATGGGCTCCTGAACCATAGGCAGGTGGCATACCACTAGCCCATCCTGAGCAGGGGTACCAAAGCCGAAACACAGCCTGCCCAGGGCCTGCCACGTGGAGCCAGGCAGGCAGGGCTGCTTCTGCCCAACATCCCCTGTGGCTCCAGCAGAGGCCAGAGCTGGAGCCAGAGTCTGAGCATGGCTCACCCAAGGCCTGCTGCATGGGGGACAGGGCTGCTTCTGCCTAGTATCCCTTGTAGAACAAGCAGAGGCTGGACCCAGAGGTGCTGCCCACACTGCACACCCATGGGCCAGATATGGGCCAGATACAGCCCACAGGCCATATTTTACTCATCCCGGTTCGAAAGGAAAGAGTTTCTGCATTTTCTGCCTAAAATAAAAAATAAGCAAAAACATGTTATAATTGGTAAAGAAGGAGCTTTCATCTGGGACTGAAGGTCTTTTTATCACCTTTCACATTGACGTTTAAACTAAAGAAATTTCACCTTTATGCTCTTAAATATATTTTGCTAAATGGCCACAGACTATTTAATTGTTCATTTAGCATCCAAAATAACCATTGCTTTTCAGAGAAGGAAGTCAGTTTTCAGCACTGGATGTTGTTTCCGGTTAGGAACATTCATATGATATTAAACACATCACTCTGAAAGTCATATCCCTATTGCCTACCAGCAGGAGTCAACTGGTGGGTGGTGGGGTTTGTTTAACAAGTCACAAATGGAAGGTTTTCTGCTAGTTGGAGCTGGAAATAAATTCCCTTTATATTCTCAAGCTCTGGAACCAACGGGTGGAAATAACACCATAGGGTCACCAAAATTTTTTTTTCCAAAAGATAAAACTGACCTTCCTTCACCAAAAAGGCCATAGATGGGATTTTGGGGCAATCATCTCTGCTAAGCAACAATCAAAGATATTGAAAGACATTCATAAGGCACATTTAGGAACAGTAAAAGGAAATCACTACCCTGCAGTGATGTTTGACAGCCTGGGACTGATTTTCAAATAGAGTCAACAATGGAACATCCCTCTTGTGTGAGCCATTTCAGTCAAAAAGGTCACAAGTTGGTTATCCTACTCTAGTAAAAAAACCCTACTCAAATACCTGGTGAATGTGGGGCTTTAAAAAAGTGCTAGGATACTGGGGCCAGGCAGGACAGGAATTGACTAGGCTGGAAGAGTGGGCAGGGGATGGGGGGGCTTGTGGCAGAGCCCTCCACACAGTGTGGGGCAGTGGGGGCTAGTGGGGACCCCCCCCTGCAGGAGCCAGTGAGTGTGGGGCTTTTTTTTTTAAAGAGCTGGGACACTGAGGCTGGGCAGGGCAGCCATTGATGGGACTGGGAGAGCAGGCAGTGTTTGGGGGGCACTCAGAGGGGCTGGGGGAGCAGGCAGGGGATGGGGCCTGGCCGGGGTCCCACTCTGGTCCCCACCCCACTCCTCGAGCCCCTCCCCTTCCACCCCCTACTTCCCAGCACGGAGTCAAGGTCCAGCTCCCTGCAACCATGAGCGGGGACTGCCTGAGTCTCTGAAGCTTTCCAAAGCTCGCCGAATCTTTTCCAAATCAATTTAGAACTTTTTATTGGTCTCCCAATTCAATTTGGATTCGGCCGCCAAATTGGGGCAAATCTCCTCCAAATTGAACCAGCACCCAAAGCTTCATACAGCCCTACTGTGCAGTACCGTCACCACATGGTTTTTTCCCCAACACTACTGTGCAGTATCATCTCTGGATGTTTAGTGCCTGGAAATGCTACTGCATGATAGCAATGAGCCATGGTACAATAGCTGCACTGTAGCATCTTTTGTAGATGCACCCTGTTTAATACAAAATAGTATCTCCCTTTTTCCTTTTTTTTTTTTTTTTACAACCCACCATCCAGAACTAACTTTGTTAAAATGCAGGATTAGAATTTTATCACTAGATGTCAGTATTGTTCACTGCAGATGCATGTTGAGATAAGCCATTTTTCTAAAAAAGAGCTTATTTTTTGCTCTCTGCAAAGAATGCATTTGGTAGAGCAGTGGTACATCTCCATGACCTCCTTTATCCAAGAACTAAATCTGACCTAACCTGCTGTTGTGGTTCAGTAGTAGACTCCTTGTCTGCCATGTGGGAGACCCAGGTTTGATTCCTTGATGTGCATATAACTACAGATATTGAGGCACCAGATGTC
Source organism: Alligator sinensis (assembly GCF_000455745.1). NCBI lineage: Eukaryota > Metazoa > Chordata > Crocodylia > Alligatoridae > Alligator > Alligator sinensis. The sequence continues at coordinate 796,867 of NW_005842466.1, forward strand.
TGGACTTGGTTTGGCCTTTGGATACTGTCTCAGTAGCCTCGAATTCTGCCTAGTTAGATGCATTGAAGGTCCTAATAAGCTCTCACACATACACCATGATCCAGAAGGATTGATGGTTGCCTACTAAATCTGATCCAACATGCCTGTACATTAACTAGGATACACATAGCTAGATCTTCATACATGCCCATGATAATTTAGTAATACAGTATAACCTCATAAATACAGATATCAAAAATCTGGCACTTTTTAAAAATACACTGAACTGGAGAGTGGTGGCAGCTGGTCCCAGAGCAGCAGAAGGGGAAGCTTGCACACAGTGGCTGCCACCACCATCTACCACCCCGTGGTACCGTTCCATATGTGGCCGCTGTTCCAGCACTGGCCACCGCTAGGCCCACACCTACCCCACCCCCCCCTCCATTTTCAAAAATCCAGAATTTTCAAATTTTCAGCAGGTGCTCAGTCCCAAGCATGCCAGATTTATGAGGTTATACTGTATAGGTCGTATTTTTCATTTCTTTGGCAGTGGTAAAGGGCTTATTTTTATAGGACACCGTGGACGTTTTCTCTTGGGATGAGTGTCAATATTTTAAGATTCCAAGATTTCTCAGTCATTATATTTTATTTCCCCTACCTCTTAAGGGCTTTATTAGATTTACATTCATTATTATTATTTGTAAGACCCAAAGTGTTGCACTTTACAAATACTGAAGGAAGGCATTGCCACTGCTCCAAACAGATTCCAGCCATCATCAAACCATTTTGCTGGCAGAAGAGAGCTGAACACCCATTGGTGACAGACAGGTCTTCAAAGTGATATGGGACTCAGAGTACATTGTTCCAAATCTTTCTTTAGTAGTCAAGGAATTATGACTGATCATTGCAGCATATTTTTGGAGAATTAACTAAAAATAGGAGAAGAGAACCAAAACTGGGATCAGGCAAGGAGAATCTGAGACATTTATCTGAGCCAAGGAAGCCCTTCCTAGAATCTGGAACTAGAACTCAGGACTAGAATCTGGGTCAACAGATTTAAATGAGGGCTAGCAAGTTAGGAAAAGAGATTAGCAGTTTTGCCAGTAAATGCGGGTGTTGGCAGATTGTGTAGAATGGGAGTTAAGGGAAATGCAGGTGTCTCTGGAAATCAGCCTAAGTCATCTGCAGATAGGTGGTGAGAGGAATCACCAAGCCAGAAGCAGACAGAGATGCAAGTAGACTTACCAAAAAAAACCCCAATCCCAAAACAGGTTAATGAAAATCTGTGACGGTCTGTATTGCTGCTCCTAAAGAGAATTATCAGCTCCATTTTCAGAAGGGTCTTGCCTACCATAGGATAAATTTCAGAAATCTCTGTTATTACTTGGACACTATGTTACTTTCAATACAATTAAACTGAAAATCCTCCCACACATTTGTTATAAAATCAAAGATGTAGCTTTCCATAACCAGACAAGTGAAAGGCTCCTAATAACAAAAACGTATCTTTTACACAGGAAAAACTGAAGTACAGCAGTGCTTGACCACTGACATCTCTGTGAATCATTTTAAAGGCACAATATTTTTTTTTAAATGACTCGTCACCCACTTAAGCGAGCTTTGTTTTTTGGACCCTGCCACAAAGACTTTTTTACTGCCTAATAATGCTAAGGCTAGAACTTAAATGGCAATAACAAGAGTCAAGGCTGAAAGTCTAAGTTTAATGAAACCTGTTCTGCTTCCATACCGCAGCTCAGTGTACCAAGAGCTTCAGATCACTCGTTATGTTGGGTGTCACTTGTAATATACCACAACATATTAAAACATGGAGTTAAGCCCCAAACTTTCAATTTCCTGCCTTGCATGGACAGTTAAACCCTCAACATTACTTTATGGGGAGCTTTTATTAAAGTTAATTTGTTTACTGAGTAATATATAGCTCCCAGGCAAGCTGGGTTTTGAAGGGACAAGAAACTAGTTTGAACCTGAGTCCTCCCATACCCATAGAAATGACTGAAACATCCTGGGCAAGAGAGATTCTCATGTTTCTCTCAGCACCGAGAGACTAGAGTTTACAGGGGAAAGGGTAGGTTGTCCTTCTCTTGCATAGATAGGAATAGAAGCTAGATTGTTCAGTTTCCAGGGATGCTTTTATTTCCACCCACTCCCTTTGACAGACTGGAGAGAGAATTTGCAAAGTCCTTGGTTCCCACACAGCAGAAGCTTTTGAATTGGTTTCTTTCTCTCCCTATATTTTGATACGTGCAGAGTCAAGTTATCCTCCTTCAAATGTCAGCTGCTTTTGACAACACTGCCCATGTTCCTTCCCCCCCTCCCTTTTTTTTTGAAGTCTTGTCTTTCTTTGGCTTTCATGATACTGGCAGCTCCCAGTTCCCTGCCTACTGTCTAATCATTAATTCATCACATCTACTATAGAACCCTCCTCATGCCTCCTCTTACTTCTACAGGGCTCTCTTTCCTTCTCCATCTACAGCACACCTCTGTGTAATGGCCTTCACGCAGTTGGATTAACAGCTCTCTGTACCTGAGCTCTGTCTCCTATCCCAAAAAATCTTGGCTAGAGTATAAATTCATTGGGATATGCGCTTTGTGTCCTGTGCTTGTACAATGCCTGGCACAAAGGGATACTGATCCATCACAAGGAATCACAAATATTAAATAATATTATATTGAAACATGAGCCTGCTTTTACAATGTCTGGTAATAAGGTAGTTTATTTTAAATAGTTTGTGAGCTGTCCAGTGTTATTGGATTAGCTATTGTCCCTACTGTCAAATTCTCCATTCCTTGTCCAAAGCACCCCTCCAAGAATCCTGCTGACATTACAGAGATTTCCAGAACAGAATGTGTAACAGAGCTTGGCAATGTGGATAGTTTGGGGAAAATTTGCCTTTAGACTGGTGTACATAAGATGCACCTGAAGAACCAACTTTTTACATGTCCCTGGTTACCTTCTTTGATGTGTATTACTTGGAGAGACTACGTAACTTATTTCAGAGTGTTTCAAACTTATGGAAACAATATTTACGTGGTAGAGAGCCATTTACAAAATGGATCTATTTTAGAAATGTTTCAATTATGAAAACTCTTCAGGGCCTTATTCAAAGCCCATTGAAATAGAGGGACAAATTACCTTAATTTTTATCAACTATACATAAGATCCTTAACTGAAATACACAGGGCATATTTCATACATATGGGATTTCCTTACTTTCATGACCAAATACTACTCTATGAACAAGTAAGGGTTGTGAGCTTCATTTTATTGGTGGTAAAGTAAGAGGAAAGAGGGACCTGGGGGTAATGCATTCAGGGGCAGTTCTGAAGATGTGGTTAACTTCCCAGCTGTATTTCTGTGTGGCTCTAGGAAAGTAGGTCTTGACCTACCAAATCACTTCATTGTGTGTTTAAATCAAGCATGTGCATAATTGATTTTTTTGAATCAGGCCTTTACATCTCTTTTGCCAGTTCAGAATCCACTGGAATCATTGGCTGCCAATACGTGTGCTCGGAGGTGGCAGCGGGGCATTTTAATTAGAGCGGTATGCTGCAGCATCATGTGTATTAAGCCCCCGTGTTTAAAAATGTCTGTGGAATGCTTTATCTAAACCTTGGCCATTTTAAAATGCATGGCGAATTAATACACGTGATGGTGAGGTGACGCTGGAGCTTTTTAATTAGAATGTGAAACAGACTTGATTGATCAAGCCTGTTCCAATGCATTCTAATTAGAACATGAAGGAGCATGTGTATAGGCAACCATTGACTTGATTGGTCTTTGGATAAGGACTTCTGTTGCTCAGTTGTCTAGCTACAACACGTGAATAACAATAACACTTCCTTTCTACTACAATTCGTCTAGTCTGTTTAAACAATACAGTCTTCCACTCAACTGTCTCTTACATTGTCGACTTGGACCTTATTGCCTCAACCTTGCTAGAACATCAGGTGCCACTATAATCTTCTGCTTTAGTTTAAATGGGAATTATTTCAGGACCTTTATAATACCAGCACTCAGAGTAGATTATCACTTCAGGTTTTATAATCTTGCGTCTCTCTGAATGCAAATAAAAATAATTTGAAATAATAGCAAAGTATTTATTTCTAACAAACACAACGATTAACTGAAATTTATGCATATGCACGGATCTGTGTAGCTGTTTTCCCATTCCCAAGAATTAGAGTTTGGGGATGAATTATGTCTGGTGGCAAGTAGTAAGGCCAGGTGAGGTTGAAGCTAATGTCTCCTTTAAAGCAAATACATATGCCTATTGCAATCAGTGGGAGCTAAAAGTATCACCCCTTTGAGGAGGTGCTTCAGTCCCCTGAAGGATTAAATCCTATGCATGCATTTCTTTAAAAATACACAAGTCTCAGAGGAAATTGGAAGTGGATCAAAAAACAGTTCTTTCCCTCTCCCCCTCATATAATATTATACCTGTTCTTGCCTCTTTATAACCATGTACTTTACATAAACATGAACATCTGCATGGGGAAATTCATAAAACATTAGCACTTTGATCTTCAATGCTCTTAGATAAAACCAGTTTCTATAGAAAAAAAAAATCCTATGTGCAGTTTTCTGTTTATTCTACAAATGAAAAGCTGAGACAAGAGATTCCAAAGGACAATGGAAAATAAAAGTGTTTACTATGCAAATAAGCTTCACTAATATAGTAGATATTTATTTGGACCACTCAGAAGATCCCACGTGGCTGTGTTTTTCTGCAACGAAAAACAAAACTCTCGTTTGCAAACAACAGGCTATTAAAGCATCAGCACCCATTAGAATTGTTCATAAACTTAAATGCAAGATAGAGATTAGATATAAGGATTAAAAGATTTAATCTATTTTAATCTTGTTAAGGTCTAGGACATGGAATACCTAATTTTTATATTCTATCTAGGCGAATAATGGATAGACTCCTTAGTGTGTATTTTTTCAATATTTAGTGCTAATTAAATTATCTTAACCTGCCTGTGTTTTATATGTATTATTTTAAATCTCAATTGATGGTGGGAATACAGTATTCTAATTGGATAATAAAAATTCTAAAGGGCTAGAATAATCAATCAAAACTGAACCATCATCCTGAATAGAAATAAGGGGCTTCCAATTATTATTCACCACAAAATTCTTCCACCTTAAAAACATTTCATCCTGCAAGTGCATACAGGTGCCATTCTGTAACCCTAGAAACTGTAGCATCAGCACTATATAAAAATGTATATTTAGGAGTTTTATATAACTGGGTTGTAAAGATTTTGCTTTGGGCTATATTAGAAATGGAAAAGTTAAAGGACTTGGTCTGCTGGATCAGGCTGTAAATTTGTAAGGTTCTAGATAGAAGCTTTGGCTCCTGATATATGCACATGCGAAACTTGCAACGTCACTCCAAGCCAGAACATTCACGTCTTGTGTAGTGCTCTTAAAAACATTGATCCAGGAAAAGTTAACCTAAAAATACTCTGTGTATCCCTTAATTACTTCCATTTGCACACAAGTCATCCTGAAAGTGAGAGTTCAGCACAAGAACCCATATGTGTCTTTGAAAACTCCCCTTCCAGTGACTGACATTGCTTAAACTTGTACATCTCAAAAACCTGCTTCAGTTACATTGCTCTGTGTACTGCTTAGTTGGCTCAGTAGGAGTTTTGCCATTGACTTTCAGTGGGATCAGGACTGAGAGCTCACACAGTGGAGCAGAAGCCAATAAAGCTCAGATTGACTTCACTGGGAATTTTGCCAATACATGGACTATGGAGGAGCCTCCTTTTGAAAATGGTACTAGCAGTTCAAACTATACAACAGAGCTTTCAGAGGATCTTTACAGAAAAGAAATGTAACTGTTTGGGAAATAAACATGGATATTCATTATGTAATAAGAATCAGCAGGAGGTGGTTGGTTTAAGATGATAACCATAACCTGTGGGCCATAATAATAAAAGAAAGAACAGTCAGAACAGAGCTATCAGTGTGCACTAGGCTTTTGATTATACTTTAAGTATCCTTACCATGCAGGATATATAGAACTTTCTCTAATATTAAGAAGCCTACTTAAAAAATATTGATATACACATATGGCCATATTTTTAAAAGAAATTAGCTCTTCTGCTTGGATGTGCTGGGACTAAGCACTTTTGAACACCTGGCCTACATAGGAGAAGGTGGATTTGAACAACGACCACACAAAGCCAACTGGACAGCCCCCACAAATCTGTCTGTTCTTCCTCCATCTCTTAGCAAAAACGTACTGGTGGCTTTCCTGAGGAATCCTCTTACCAAATATCATTATTTTTACAATATATGATAAAGTAATTTTAGTATGGAACCTCTGCTTGAATGAAACTAAATGACAGTTCAGTAAAGCTTCAAATTGAAAGGCATTTTTTTATTGTTGGTTCATTTGGGGTTAAATGAAGACCATCTAACAAGACTTATAAGTAGGGTGATTGTATGGCCCTGTTTTGTCAACCAGTCCCAGATTTCAAGGCTGAACTAGTGTCTTGGTTGGTTGGCAAAAATTTTAAAAGGCCCCAACTTGCTGGGGCATGGGCATGATCCGGCAAGGAGGTGGAGCACCATGGTGCATCAGGCAGGTGTGTGGGCAGGCACCACTGCTGCTACTCCCTGTACATGCCTGACCAGGCTCCTCCTGAGCAACGGCAGGATGGACTGGGCACCTCTCCTCCTGTCTGGGATAGGGATCTGCCAGGACAGCATGGGCTGGGACAGGGCAAGAAAGCTGCTGTGAGCACTGGCAACTCACACATGACACCCCCCTAACCAATCTTTTCTCCGTGCCAAGAGAGTGTCTTAACATGGTTAGAAATATATTGAGAAAAAATTTGACAGGGTGAACTTGTCTGCTGTACACTGCCAGCCTTAGGGGTGGGTGGCATGAGCGGCCCCCAAGGTCAGGGGTGGTGCCATGGTCAGAGGGACATCACATACACACACACCATGCACGCACACACATAAGAGCTCCCCACACTCATGGCAGTGCTCTCCACACATCCTGCCCTGCCCCATCACAAGCAGGAGAAAGTGCCCAACCCAGCACCCCCACACCTCCCTCCTCTAGCTGCTGCTCAGAAGAAGCTGGGTTGGGCACATGTGAGTGGGGTGGCACCTGCTCCAGCAGTGCCTGCCCGCCCACCTGCCTGGTGCACCATATTACTCTGTAACCCTGCCAGAGTGCACCCTGCACCCCTGCCCTCCTGCCTCTGCTTGCAGCAGCACCACTGCCTTGGGGTGGGGGCTGGGTCCTGGAAGGTGCAGCCAGTGTCCCAGATTTCCTTTAAAATAATATGGTCACTCTACTTATATACCACCTAGAGTCTATTCCCAGGGTTTCAATAGCACATAATGTCTTGTGCAGTCTCTGCACTGAAGCAAACTCTACCTTTAATTCTGCACATTTAGGGATATGCAATAGTGATAGTTATTTCTTATTAAAAGGATTCTACTGTTTTTGATTAGCTTAGTACTGACATGTGAGTCAACAATGGAAAGAAATTCAGAATTCAAAACTCCATATAAAATGCTCGAGGCTTCCTGGCAATGAATTAAAATTACAGTTGCATACCAATGACCAACTGGCACCAATAAATAATCATACACAGGTAACAAATTATCTCATTAATTCAGCTAGCCAGCGGTATTAAATAATCACATGGATGTAACAAATTCAGTGTAGGCTGCTGTTTTAAAAGTAAAACGTCTTTTAAAAAGATCATGTCTTAATGTAGAAAATATTAAATCTTTCAGGAAAGCTTATAAATATAAATTTACCAAAAGGATCCAAAATGGGCATGTTGGAAACAGCCCAGCCAGGGCTTCAAGAAGATAAATATTTAGGCTTTTTTTTTTTTAAAAGATAAGCAATAGTCCAGTCTCACAATCAAAACCACACACATCAAGTAAGAGCATAATATTTATGCAACAAACTGGGATGGTTCTCACATGTTGTTTGCTGTGATACAGAGCCAATCCAGTTCTCCTTCACTTTCACAAAACTTTTGAGGAAAGCAGGATCATGTCCTGGAAACTTTTCTTTAGGGAAAACATAGCATACATGGGCCAGATCCTAAACCACCTACTAGACATGTAAGTGTATAACCTCACAGGATGCAAAGTTCATATTCATATCAGTGAGAGAGAAGGGGCGGGGGTGGCACAGGTGCTAAGGCACATGGTTAACAGGCCAGGAGATCTCAAGTTTGAGGCCAAGATGTAAGTGCTCATGGCACAGCCCTGTCAGATTCTAAATACTTTGTCACAAGGACAAAATAAGGCAAGGAAATGTGTGGGAGGGAATTCCAAATACTGAGGCCTAATTGGTTGTAAAGTTATAATACACCTTATTGCTTGGTATTTACTAAGAAAGTGTCTTGAGTCTGCACATAGCAAGGTAGAGAAAGGATAGTCTTTGCGCCCCAACGAGTTTGCAGACAAAGGCTTTAATGCTTCACAGACTCTATGTGGCAGAAAATTTACTGTCAGATATTTTGTAATGATATTCCATCTGGTTCCAAGCTCGACAACCAACAGAAAGGGTGAAATCCTAACCTTGTGGATATCATTGCAATTTTTTAAAACTGTTGTAGGATCCAGATCTATAAGGAAAACCCAGGTCCACAAAGAATGAAACATGGGAGTGACTTAAGCATGTACCTTCACTGAAGTCAAGGGGCTTTTTTACACATGCAAGCGCCACAGCGCGGGGCACTTTGGAAAGCTCCCAGTCCTGCGATGCATGCAGTTGTACAAGTGGTAAAATGTGCATCAGTGCGAAGAAAATGGAGGCAGCATGCTTTTGAACTAAAAAACCTTGGAGGTGCTTTAATTCAGATGCAGCGCCACCATTTTCTGCGCGCTGACACGCACTTTGCCACCTATATAACTGCATGTGGCACAGCATAGTGCTCATGTGGAGCAGACCTGATTAATCGAGTCTGCTCTGAAACAGCGGATCTCTGGTGTGTCATGGAACAAAAAGTTACATGTATAAATGCCCAAGGGGGCTAAAGCCCAAGGCAAAAATTACACCTAAGATGCAATCAACAATTAATCTCATTTTAAAGTGAAAACTGACCACACATTCAGAGGATTAATTGCACAATAAAACAGGAAACCAGCTACAAAGTTTTTACACATAATTCACGTAATAACTTTGTAGCTGGTTTCCGTTGCACCTTAAACTGAACATGTGGCAGAGACCATCCCAGGGCTTGAGCCCAGAGTGGGCCTGATCAGCTGATCATTGGCTGGCAGAGAAGGCCCCAGGGCTTGAGCTCCAGGGTGATTCCTGTGTGATGGGGCAAGCTTGGGGTCGAGTCTTAAGTTGGCCTGCCCACCTGTCTATGCAGGGCAGTCTGCCCAGTCTTCCCTGCAACAACTTTGCTACTACAATAAACTGGTGGTAAATGCAGAAGGCTGCCCAATCTATGCTCCAAGCTGTGCCCAATCTATGCCAGGGAGCACTATCCGTGGCTCTGTACCTCCCCTACACTGTGGCCCATGCCTTGCAGATGGCATCCAAGATGTTATCATACTCTCGGCCTCAAGCTGGAACAAATATAGTCCTCCACCAGGCCACACACACACACGCCCTCCCCCCTCTCACTGGGGCCTCTCGCACTCCCCCTCTCACAGGGTCTCTTGCTCACTGCACCATACTGTGCCCCCTCCACTCTGCCCTGCTCTCTCCTTGAGTGACCCTTCTGGCCACCAGGCTTATCCAAATTACACCTTGGCTGGTGACGTGCAGTCTCTTGGGCCTCTTCCACAACCCTCACCTTGGTAGTGACAGCCAATTCACCAAACGGAGGGCCAAATTCACCCTAGCCCCTCACTAGGCTTCTTATATACAACACCAAGATCTTGTGGAGGTTGGTCCATGTGCTGCCCTTTTGGCTATCTTTCAGCCCTATTCAACACACCCTCTGGGGCTGCTCTTCAGACTGTCCCTTCAGCCCTATTCAATCCTGAATTATGCCCAGTCCTTCAGATTGTAAGGACTTGCCCTACTCTGGGTGGGCCCACCTACACCCCTGATCTCACAGGGTCTCTCAACTGCCCCCTCTCTAGGGCTCCACAGCTGCCCCCTCTCTGGGCCACACAACTGCCCTCTCCCTGGTGCCTCCAGGGTCTTGCACCTCTGTGGGCTCAGGTAGCCGGAGCCATGCCTGGCCCCACTCTTCCCTCTTAGTAACCCACTGAAAGGTGGGGGCTGGGGTTTAGGCACCCTGACCCACCTTGCACCAGGGAGGTTCACAGCTCTGGTATTTAAGTGGGGCTGGCACGCCACCGACAGTCCTACCAGGCCTCCCTATCCTGGCAGGGTACAGTTTTAGGTCATGTCCAGGACCAATGAGGCCTCCTCCATCCCCATAGCGTCACTCTTACCTCCAAGGTGTTCCAGGAGCAGCTCAGCCCAATGTTGCCTCCTTGGCTGCTCAACACAAACTGCTTCCTCTCTCACCTATGTTTGAAAGTGGCCACCCTCATCAGGCACCCGGCAGCTGCCTGCTCGTGCCCATAAAGTGGCAGGCACCAAAGGTGCGCTGCATAACCTGCCAGCTGATGGCAGATCAGGGGAGTGCCAGGGATCAAACCTCAAGGTTTCCCTATCAGCTGACTGTCATCTGGTCCCAGAGATCAAAACCTGGGGAGATCCCTAACATCTGATGCAAGATCAGGATGGCCCTCAGGCTCAAAACATGGGGCTGGCCCAATCAGTTGATTATTGGCTGGCAAGGGCTGCCCTGTGGCAGTTCCTTCCAGCAAGTAGATTTTCACTGCCCCAGAACCCACACCCCAGCACATTCCCAATCTTCTCATGATCAACCAGGGTTTGAGGAAAGCTTGGGGGGAGGGGGGCTGACCCCCTCTGTATGATTTGAAAATCATAACCTGCAGAGTCTCCAATTTTATTAGGGCATTATGATGGGCAGCCCAATTTTTTTTTTGCAGACACCCCCAAGAGTCAAAGTGTAATTTGAACCCTGTGATCAACTGATTGTTGATCAACTCTAGGGGCCAAAGAGGGGCTCACTCAGCCCTGTGGGTCCCCAGAGCCAGCCAACATGTGGCTAATTGGTGAGTACCCAATCTGCCAGTGTAAGGAGAGCCTGGGATCATGATTCCAGGCCCCTCCTGCATGGCAATATGGCATGATCTGAATCCCAAGCCCACAGTTGATCTGATCCCTTTGCACCTTTAAATTAGGGCCTGTTTTGCTTTAAATTACATCCAGGCTTAAGTACTTATCTGGACAAGGTCAAGACTCACAAGTTCTAGTGTGGTATTAATAAAAAAAATGTTGTGAAGAATGTGTGTTTGATTTTACAGACATAATGCTTGCTATTAAACTTTATTACAGAATTATTGAACAAATCCCTCGCAAAAATGTATGCCCCATGCATCCTACCTTCAGCTAGCAGGTACATATGTACTTGCTAGATCTGGGCTTCACCTCACAGGTCCATGTAAAACTTTGGATCAAGTGCATTAGTCATTTCATTAGTAGGTAAGAAAAGCTCAGAAATGTCTGGTGTTCTTTCTGGCTGTTGTTTGTGCCTGCTAAGTGGGACTTGGAAGAAAACCCATCAGGCTACACTTACAATCAGGAAATCCAGAAAGCACACACACACCTGCTATCCATTCTGCTGCATACATTAAAACCATATTTTGTTTCTGCCATAGCTGTTACTAAGGGATAATTTGGAAACAAGGGAATGTTCTCATTACAACACCTTGGTCATTTATTCACTGCTGCTGCTGCTGCTATCCTACTGTTAACATCCCACCATGGACCATGCATACTGCTGAAATAAAGACATCACCCATAGATCCATACAAACTCTGGTCATCTTATTAACCAATTCTTTTTATGAAACCTTTTAATCCTCCAGAGCTCTGATTAAAGCTGACACTCTTTGTCAGCACTAAGTTACTAGTTGCTTTCAATTTGCTAACAGTTCATTCTGGGCTACACCATTTGGTAGCATGGATTTAATTAGAGATTTGTACACAATAAGCTATCAGATGGCGTCCCTGTGGGCTAAAAGTATGGCATGAATCCCCATTGATCAGTTAAAAATCCTTTGCTTCCATTTTACCAATGCATTACAAGTAACTCATGAAAAATTGGATAGACAAGCTCCCTACTAAATGGAATGACAGCAACCCAGACAAAGCTGATTTAGATCTTCCTGCATCGTTCAATGTGAAAGAATATATTTTCAAAATATAAATACATAAACAGAAGATGATCTGGCTTATGTCTGAAGCTAACCTGTTTTAAGCAATGCCATGAAACATCTTACAAAAATTAATATTGGTTACATATATGACAATCTACTTAAATTGTACCTTGGTGGAGCAGTAAGAAATACAGACGTTCCTTTTATATCTTAGGAATACTGATAGAGTCTTCATTTAAATCTTCCTTAATATTTCCCAGCTTTCTCTATGCTATTTGAAATGTAATTGATGGAGTTTCCCACACGTCCCCTACCCCTGGCTGTGTTTTCTCCAAAATAGAAAATATTTCAAAGTTAGCTTCATGCTAAAAATATATAAAATATTAAAATTGTCCTTCCTAGTAAGGCACCAACAACCAGTTCTGTGGTACAGGTTCATGAAAAGCATTTTAACTTTACATGGTTAGGACATACCTGCTTTCCCTATAGTCTTGTTTCTAGAAGCTTTTATTATATTCTGTATATACAGAATATTATAAAAATTACATAAGGCAAAAAAAAATACATACAATTTAACAGTTGGGTATAGTGCAATCAGTGGTTCTCAAACTTTTCAGACTCAAGGCACCTCTCAGAAAATTCCGGCTCTAATTTTTACTTGTTTTTTGAATTCAGGAAACAGAGCAATTCTTCTGTTGCAAAGAACTTAGAAAGTCTGCAAAAGGTCAGAACTTTTTTGACATTATGGATTCCAGTTTGAAAACCGTGGGTTTATCTTGTGGATCATGTGCAGGTTTTTGTATACCTAAAAATGTTAATATTGTGCATCTCCCTTAAAAGGATCTCATGGCAACCTTGTTGAGAATCACTGGTTTCGATGCTCTGACTACATCTTTCAGTCAGTAACTGTTATTGTACTAATATCAGCATTTCTCTCGATTCCAGAAGACCCTGTCTAATCTGAATGTGGGTGCTTTCATTATTGATAGAAAGATTCAAAACTATAGGAATGCCCAATGGAGTACAACAGGAGTACAGGAGAGTGATACTCATTGGTCACATCTACACAAGCAATTAATGCAACTGAATATACTCTGGCTCAATTTGAGCCAGAGTAAACTAATCCCAACATCACCATCTGCATGTACATTTAAGTGCAGGAATTTACTGTGGCATAGGACAGTACCCATCTCTGATGAGTCTATCCTCCACTGGAGTAAATTAACCCACAGTGCACTAGTTGTGGTGCACGTGTAGATGGTGATTCTTTATAGTGCATTAAATTGTCTAATGCTCAATAAAGCGCATGTGTAGTGCACCCGTTCACCTAATAAATACTGTCATAATGATAGACTTGTGAAATAACTTGCATCACAAAAGAGATAACTCACTACGCGATTTAGGGCCAGCTGTTTAGTTGATGTCAAACACTATACAATGACTTGCAATGACTGAAGAACTGGCTTTGTAGAAGGCAAGATGGACTGTAGGTTGTATAGGACAGGAACCTAATGGTGAAAAGCAGAAAAATGGAGGAGAAGGATTGAAAAAAAGAGTTTGAAGGAGGAAGGAAAATGCCACTTTTTCTATAGAAAGAAGGGTGTCATTTGAGGAAAGGAGAAACATGAATGAAGGAACAATATACAAAGGATTCATACATATATTTGGAAGCAAGCTTACATCTCCAAATCTCCCCCAAAAGGCTTAAGTGATTCTGTATCTGTGTACTCTGAGTGAGTCAGAAAAAGAGGAAGCCTTGTTTTTGTCAGTGGCTTGTAGTTAAAGGTTATAACAAACTCTGTAAAGTAAAGACTAGCATATGCTATTGCACTGTCTTTAAGAAAAGTGACCTTTTCTCTTTCCAGCGGATATGCTAAATCCTCCCTCCATCTTCCTTTCTAAAGGAAACAATGAGTTCAGTCTTGCAAAAGAAAATCAATGACCAATGTAATCATCCTATAACAATTGGTATATCATCAACAACAACAAAAAAAGCAGAGATGTATTAGGATAGGTTTTGATAAAGTGTCATTCAGGGGAAAGAATGTCTACAGTTTATGAGGTTTAGATAACATTTGAAGCTATAATATATAATATATAAGCTATAGTATTATATATATTAAAACATCTTTTATGCATGAATATACAAAAAATCTATCAAATATTGCATCTAAAAGTGGAGGAAAGTCTATTTTTACTGCACTGTTTAGTAAAACTGGGGCTACATTTCTAGAAATCCTTTAAGCTGAAACACAACTTTCACTTGCATCCATACAAATGATGTTTTTGGGGGAACTGTGGAGTTAGAAGCACAGATAGAAATAAAGAAAGAAGTAGAAATAACTCCGGACAATATGGGACACAAACTTAGATCAGCTGGGAAAATTAGCTCAGGGAAAAAGCTAAATATTTTCATAGTTAGGGCTATTTTGTTACCCCTGCCTTCCATATTAGTTGAAACCAAGAAGTGTGAAAATGTTATGTACACACTTTTCAACCTTCATGTAAGCTCTCGGTTCAGGGACAGTTTGAATATGAGCTGAAAATCTAGGACACTTCAGACATTACACAGACCAGTGCACCTATCACTAATGACGATGGCTGTCTCCCGTGTCTCCACGCAAACCCTGAGAAACCTTTTTATTTCTTTCCCTTTGACCTACCACTCTTGAAGCCTGTATTATGGGTGTTCATGTCAGACAGTTTCTCACAATTAGCAGTTTGCTATTCCATGTGTAATCTCATTGTAGGCAATGGTTCCACTGAAGCTAGTAGGCCCATTTCTACTAACGTGCTAATGAAGATGATTTAGGATGACAGAACCTGACCTTTAAGGGCATCAGCAAACTCTCTTGGAGATTTTTTTTTTCTTTTTTTTTTGCTAAATACCAGGGGTCAGAGCCTGGAAGCTTTGTGCAAACCTGGGTATCCCGTTTGGAGGTACCAAGTAATATCACTAAGCGATTGAACAGAGTTCTGAGTGGAAAGCGTACATGTTACACTTCGACCATACAAATCGGTGGAAAGTTAAGTAGTGTTAAAATTAGAACATGCTGCAAATAGGAGCAAGTTAAAGGTAAATGCCGTATCTTGCCTACCCAGCTATGACTTGCAACTAGAAGGCTGGCAAGTGAGGGCATGGTAGGAGCTCTATCCTTGCTCTGGGGGGGTGCCTTAAGGAAACTCAAATGCCAACAGATTTTTCCAATAAGGATTAAGTGATAAAGACAGTTATAATGGGTTCATTTAGGTTTCTGGAAGTCTGACAATGTACCAGTTTCTTTCAAAATCAGGGCCTGGTAAGACAAGTTGGAATTCAAGTTGCTAATGTATATACTGAACTTTCTAATTATATTTCTTCAAATAAATGAACAAATCTTCATTCACATTTTTCATGTTTTATCATGATTACTATTTCTGCTCTGTGCCATTCTGGGGGCTTTTATTTTTAACTTTTAAAATAATTAAAAAAAAAAAAAAGAAATGAACAGTTATGCATTTTTCCCCTGCTAGATGCAACCCATTTGATGCTGCCAAACTCATGCATAGCTATTGTTATTGTTATCAGTATTAGTAATAGAATCATTATAATTCTCATCACTGAAAGCTAGTTTATTATCGGATAAGACAAAATTTCCTCACATAGATTTTGAGGTATTTGATTTTCCTTATTTATATTCTCAGGAGGCATTTCATTCTCACTTGCTGGAGATGAAAATACTTCTTCCAAAAGCAAATTGCCATTCTTCTTATTATGCTCTTTGATTATTAATTTTTTTTCTTTTCTCCTTTGCAGCACAGCCAAGCAGATAGATATGCTGCTTATAACAGGTTTTGTGACTCCAAATGGATTTCTTTCAAAGGACAAATGCCAAAGGCTAAATTGAGATTATATGCACTTGATACAACTCTTGTTGAAGTCAATGAGGTTGACACTAGTAAGATCTGAATCACACACCTTGAGCCACTGGGCAGACTCCTTGGGGAGAAAGCCTGAAGAATAATTCAATGTGATGCTGTTAGCTTGAATTAGTGCTTCTGCTCTCAAAGGAAATACAGGGTGATCCTTTTCCACAACAACAGAAGTTCAGACTGGGTGATGCCCACATCTTCTTTTCTCCCATATGCTCACCCATATGACCAAGTCACTACCTAGCCCAACGTTAGTGAACTATTGAACATTTCAGGAGATGTGATTAATCTTTTTATTATTTTCTAAATGGTACCCATATACCGTTTTCACCATGAAAATCAGACAGCGAGAGAGAGGGTGAACACATGAAATCCAAAGTTTTTTTTCGCAACTGATGTCTTTATATTATGGGCTTAACTAAAACTCTGTAGGCAGACATTCCTGATTTCATAGAGACATTAGAGATTGTAAATGTTGGACCCCTCTCTCTTAAAATATTCATTTTAGCTTCAGATGGATAAATATTTGGGTTTATTTTCCTCTCAAATGAAGTTCAAATTCTGCAACCTTATTCACGTTCTAAATTTTATGCATGTAACCCATTCCACAATTTCAATGGAATGACGTGTACAGGGGTTAAACATATTTGCATGCCCTGACAGGATTAAAACCTTTGTTAGCTCAGTGTATGCACTCCTTGTTTTGGTTTAGATTTTCCATTGTTGTGAAATGTCCTTACCCATATAAAAAGGTAAAATTTTCTTCAAAATCTGCTTGTCTTGTGCAAAAAAAATTAAATAATAAAAAAAATTCTGCTCTAGCCACACATGGTATAGCTGGTATTAGCATTTGCCTCCAGAAGAAACTTCTCATGACAAGAGGCAATTCAGTGAGTAAACTATTGCATGTAAAGAATGCAAAATGTTTCAGAAGGGATTTTGAAGATATACAGATTTGTGTGTGTGTATGTTGTGGTATCTCCCCTGCCGGTTTTCATTCCCAAAGAAACCATCCTGATTAAATGATATGGAAAACTACCTGATGTGCAAGGATAAGTGGCCTTTTTCAATACTCTTCCCTTTATTTAATGGTCTTCATGCATTCATAACATCAAAGAGTCACATTACTGACAATTAGTTTCAGTAATGTTCTTCTAACATTACTGCACAGCTATTTGTTGCCAAATGCAAAGAAAGTTAATTGGCAGACTTGCTTCCTACATACCACGGTTGCTGTTCTAGTTTTCTTGCCTTGTATACCATGAGATGATTTATGTGTGATTATAAATTATACTGCAGAACCAAGATGGCCTGAATGTATTGGAACACGGGGCTTTTCGAAACATTTAGTCTGGAATATTGAAAGGCAACGGAGAATTTTGATGCCTGACCTCCTCTTCTCCCTCAGGCAGCTTTCACCCCTAATATATGAAACAGTCTTAGGACATGCTACCCACTACATCTACATGTGCCAATAACATGTAGCAATAAACTCTGGTGCAGCTCTTGACCACAGCACATTGAGCCAGGGTGCAGCAGCCCGGGCTGGCAGGGGGCTCAGGGGTCAACCTGTCAGTCCAGAACTGCTCTGGCATGGTTCAAAATGCTGCAGAGGGGCTGGCTGGTGCTTAAGGATGCTACAGTGTGGGGCTCGGCAGCAGGCAGCCCCCACACTGTAGCATCCTTGTGCCCCAGTCAGCCCAGGTCACTATCTACACGTGCATTTTGGCACACCTAACTACTCCGCTGTAGGATAGTACTTGTCCTGGACAGTACTATCCTACAATGGAGTTAATTCATAATTACTTTACTGCATCCTAATATGGGTGCACATATAGATGGAAACACTTTACTGTGGAGCTAATAAAGAACACATGTAGATGCACCCACTGCTATACAACTTAGTATCTATTTAACACATGTCTATATACCTAGTTTTCAAAACACCATGCAAATGTTATTTAATCATTCCACTTGAACTAGTTCAGGAGCAGAAACATTTTCTAAAGTTCTAAATATAATTTCTTCTACTCTTATGTCTTCCCTTCAGAAAATCAAAGTAATTAGTTTGATGCATCTAGACACATAAGACACAACTTTCGTTTAAAAATATATATATGAAAGTATCTAGCAGCTCACTGCAACAGAAATACCAATGTTGTAAATAAATGTGTCAAAGAAGAGAATGGTTAATATTCACCGGCGGCATGAAGGATCACAACACCATTAGAAACAAAGCCTGATGTGTCACTTGAACACAAAGTAATAATAAATATCAAGGAACTGTAATATTTGTAAAGGGCTACTGCACACAACATACATTTAACAATGCTACCACCAAATCTGAAGCTTGTTGTGTCTTAAACAAAAAGTTTAAATTCAGCTTCATTTAATCAGAGTTTAGTCTTTAATTTGCTTCAACTTCTAGGTTTGAACAAAGCTAACATTGTAAGATTCACTGTGACCTAAGCTGTCACAGTTTTTATTCAACCAACCAATATTTATTCAACCAATATTTATTCTTCCCATCCTTAAAAAAGCATAAGGAAAAAGTCATACACAAAAAAGCTTCCCATCACTTGGTGAACCTTCATAAAACTATACTGCAAGTTAGGCCATTTATAGATGTGCTCAGCCTTTTCTAAATCATGTTAACTGATTTGCATCACACAGTTTGAATCAAATTTCAATTCGAATTAAGAGTTAATAGACAAGCATTGACTATCATGGTAGGGGGCACTGGCCATACACAGTCTATACACTTGACAGCCCCTTAACAGAGGTTGGAAGTAATTAGTTGGTAATAATGAGCTTGTGTAAGCACTGCTACATTGTTGCAGTTATCTGAAGTGCTGTTCCAGAAGTTGTAATCGACCTGATACTTAGTACGGTGAGGTTTTGTTGGCCCATTTGACTGTTTAAAGGTGTTACTTTGTGCCTCATAGCTTCTATTGTTTTGCAAAAGCCCAGCTGAGTTTCCCTAGTGGAGATTGATTTTTGCAATGCTTATCTGCTTATCTAAGTTCCTAAGGACTGTTTTTTTCCTAAAAGAAACTCGGTATATACATGTTAATTAATACAGTTGAAATTGCCCAATTCAGACTGCCCTAGTCTGCATTAACTTTAATTCTCATTCAATGAGGATTAGTTCATTCAGACTGGAACCTATTTTAATTCAGACTATAGACATCCACGTGTATATAGATATGGCTGTAGTCCAGATTAAACCTAGAAAATGTACCACCTATAAACACCCTTACGGGTTTGGCATGAAACAAATCACAATATACAAGTTCTTTATGTAACAGTGCTGGCCTATCTCCAGGGAATTCTACATGCCAGATAAATGGCATTGGTTACACTGAAAGCATTAATAAGAGAGAAGCACATACAACGGAATACAAAGCAGAAAAAAACCCCTTTCTTTTTCCTCCTACTCTCCTACTTATGTTTGTGGCTCCTTGCCTTGCTTTATGTTAAAGGGCAATGGAGTTTAATGCTGATAAGGTGAACCTAGCTAATAAACAAACAAGTAGTACCTTGCATTAACATGGCACAATGTCTTTTCATCACAAAAGATATCAAGGACTTGATGATATATAAACTATTTCTTCATCCATCCTGGACTACAGCTATCTTTGTTTGTACAACAATGCTTTAACAGTTCACAGTACTCTAAAGGTGGAACAGTACATTGCACTGCAACTGTGAGGTAAAACTAGGTAAATGGTCCTATTATCATGAGAAATGTCATAACTATACTTGGAAAGGACCGTAGCTTTATACCTCATTTAAAAAGCAGAACCATCAAATGAAGAATAGCACGGCACAAGTTGGTGCATTTGTTCAGTATCTTTTTGCTGTACTACTAGCATATTTATGGGGGGGGTTTAATTGTTGTTTGTCTGTTTTTTGCAGCACTCAAGTTTCCTGCGATCTTCCACCAGCTTTTATTGAGGCCCAAGTTCCCTTCACTTGTGAGGTATACTAAAGTCAGCAACATCCATTGCAGAGTTTTTGTCTCAAAGGTCCTGATCAAATACTTAAATTTGATACCATATAATATCCACATTTCTGCTTACCGGCATGTGAAATATAGTTATTTATTATAATGAAATTAAGAACAGGAGAAAGGAGTAATAGAATTCTTTTTTAAATGCATGTAATGATTTGTGGACGAATTGAACAGTTAATTTCCTTTTTGTTTAATTTAACAATCCAAAACACATTAAAGTTTTGGTGTCAGCAGAATAGAAAGGACCCTTACCTATGTATTATCACAGTACAGAATAGAAAACATGAAATATGCCTTATCCAGTAAAGAATAAAATATCCACACATAATGCAAGGGCTCTGAAATTATTCCATGTAAAAGATTCTATAGCTGATACCATTTCACTAAAAAAACAAAGTTATATTTAAAGCCGCTTTTTTCTCTTTCTTCTCTTTGTAAAAATGTCAATGTGGATTTAACAGAAAATATTTACAGGGGGTTTAGCTGTCTAATTGTTATTCCTCTTGCTGTCACCACATGAAAGGTTTTTGAGTTATATATTTGTGCAAAGGAACAATTCTTAAAAAAACCCAGATGGCTGCTTTGTTAGTTTTATTGAACACACCATAGGGAACACTAACAGTACACATAAAATAAAAACCCTAAATTAGACACCGAAGATTTTGTTCTTATATGTTCACACTATATGTATCATGGAAATGGCTGTATTAACTATTTGGGAGAAGAGGGGAGACAAATATTGCAGCTTAATGAAGACAAATAGGATGAGAAGCACTAAATCTTGCACCACACATGTACGGCTTTGCTGTCCGTTTACAATGTGCAAGAGCATCTGATGTACTCTTTACTGGCTGGCTGACCGACTGTCAAAATTTATAGCTAAAGATTGACAAAGACGCACACAAGTTTTGGCAGCTAAGACCATTTTTAAAATAATGGGCAAGATTCTTACTTTTAAAATCACACATGCGTAGCTGCTAAGATACACAGTGATAGGCATGGAACCTAATATGCACCTAGATAAGAACCTAAATAGACCCTAATAAGAACCTATATAAGAACCGAAACAGAAGGAAAACAGAACTGTATTAAAGAGCAGTGTTTCTCAATCTGTGGGTTGCAAGAATATATTAAAGGGCCTTGAGCAAACTTTAAAAATGAATCAACAGACTTTAAAAATGGATTCTCCTTTAAAGGAGAAAAATATGGGAAAGCATAGCTTTTCCCTTGCAGGCTGGTAGAGTTCCAGCCTGCAAGAGGCTGCTTGGACCCCAGCTTGACCCACTCCCCTGTCCACTCCACACACTGGGGGGGGGACCTGGGGGTAGGACGTGAGTGGGTCAGGAGTGAGGTGCACTGGGTCAGGACTGCCCATCGATGTTTACAAATGGGTCCTCATACAAAAAAGGTTGAGGAGCACTGTTATAGAGCAAAGGCAGAAACCAATGTCACTATTAATTATGTACTTCTGTTCTGATGTAGCACTCCTCATGTCAATAGGTGTATTCCTCATTGATTTCAGTGGCAAGATTGGCATCTATTATATATATATATATATATATATATAAAGGAAGGAAGTGTGTTTCAAGAGACAGAATACTATACTGGGGCTACAGAGGCCTGGCCTCTACTCCTGATTCTGTTGGGAACCTAGGGATAATCTTTGGCATGTCAATTTGCCACTCTGTAAAAGGGAATAATATTATTTACACTGATGCGACAAGCTCAGGCAATCCACCTGCCATCTTACACCCCCTAGTGTTCAGACCTGCCTGCCCATGCTCCCCAACTTCCCCCTGCCTCCTATCTCTTACTTGCCATGACTTGCTTTTAGGGTCTTTTAAGTGAGGAGGCTGCCTTCAGAGGCTGGGGAAGACTCTTCTTGAGTGCCTTTCCTTGGTGTACAGTCCTCTGCCTCAAACTCTACGGGGTGGGTCTCCCCTTTAAGACAACCCCAGTTGTGCCTTAGGGGCAATAACTCTGACCTCCAGCCACTTCCCATAGCAACACCCATGTCTTGCAGATGTCAGTGTTTTTTTGGGAGGGGGGCGGGGCTTGGCCACAACTCTGCCCTTGCTCCCTCAAGCCTTAAACCTTAATTTGGGCTTCTGCCTTTCTTGCCTGAGCCCCTTTCCTTTAGCTGCATACCTGAGCCCAAGGTCCACAGTTGTGGATCTCAATTTCTGGGCTCCAGCCCTCTCTCACACTTGTGTGCTTGGGCCCTCGGCCCCTGTCTCTTGTAGCAGCTCTTAGGGCCCCTGACCCTGGCATGGCTGTTTGCTTGCTGCTGTCCCTGGGGTCCCCAACCCTCACTAGGGAGCTCTCTACTGGGTAACTCTCAGGCACTCCTGTGGCTTCCAAACCTCGCCCCACAACCACAACCCCGTCCCCTGGTTCCTAAACAAACATTAGCACAAGCATAATGGAAACATAAGCAAACTGCTTCCACAAAAGTTGTTCCCCACACTGAGTCAATACCATACCACAAGCTATGCTTCTCGCTTAGCTGTCTCATGGGTAGCTTGGGTGTCTATGGGCCTGTTGCAGCTAGCTTCCTCAGGAGCTCCTCTCCCTCCAGTATAAAAAACCAGACTGCCCACTCTGCCTCAGGCCCTGGATTTATATGCCATGAAGCCCCGCCTTCTTCCTGTTGTCTGACTCCCAGCCACACACAGGAATTTCTGTTTTACTTAAGGGCCAGCCTGTGCTCTTAAGCTGCAGGCCCACACTGCCAGCTTAGCCTGCTGCACTTTCCTAAGGTGAGAGGCCCTCTGGCTCCCTGTTACAGTTGGGTTATCAAGCCTGCTGAAATGTGTAATGTAGTTGAGGTTCAAGAGCTAATTAAGATTTTGGTTCTTTTTGCCTGCATCAGAAGACCAGCACATGCTTCTGGGAAAGTTTCACTGTGCAATTACAATAGTAATTCTTAAATTTAATCAATCTGCTGGATACAAAAAATCATGTCTATATTTAATAGACATTGGATTTATGACACATTATATAACCTGCCTAACATCTGACTCCCCAGGTAAACCCTCCACTTTTTACCAGCTATTCTCATTCCCTTCCCTGCCACCCTCCTGTCTCCTATCCTTTGACTACAGGTATATCCATTCTCCCTTCCTGCCCCCCTCAACCTTTCTCTCACCCACCTACCACCTCAATTTACATTTTAACTAACTGGATTTCTTGCACACATACTGGCCTCCGGCTGCTTTACCACACCATCCAAGAAGAGCACAGACCATCTGCAGATGCTTCCTCAGCCTGAGGAAGGGCATTTGTGCTCAAAAGCTTGCTAAGAAGAATTTTTCCAACTATTTGAGTTGGTCTAATAAAAGATATTGGATTTACCCAAAGAACATTGCCTGAAGAAGATTACATAATTCATTCTGTATTACCAATATGCTTAAAACTACTGCATGTACTTTATATACAACATGATTGTCAGTAATCCTTGTCAATATGGACCTCATGGAAAAAAGTGAACCTGGGATTTGAATGAGACTAGGATATACTGGCTTGGTCAACCACACTCAGGAAAGATATTCCATACATACAAATGCTATGGAGAAAGGTCATGAAACATAGACAAACAAGGCTTTGAGACAGGCAGAGTGAAAAACATAATAGACTAGGAGTAAAATTTTTAAAAGTCAAGCAAAGCGGAAGGGTAAGATCCATTGATTCTGCATGGAAGGCATCTTTGAAAATGGGACTCGCCTTTACATGTCACTTAGGGCCAGATGTCAAAGGAGCTCATTGACTTCAGCTGATTTCAGTGGCAGTTAGATACTGAAGTATCTTTGAGGAGAGGGGTCTTGGGCATTTCTGAAACATGTTCCCTATGCCAGACAGTTAAGAGGGGCAGAATTATATACATGTTCTGGTGGTGGCTGCTACTCTGCTATTATATAATACTTCAACTACAATTTTAAATTATGCTTGTGACAAACCCCTGGGGTGTTAGAGGAGCATTTCCAAAGATAGACCTTTAATTTGTATAAGCATATTGATTCCCTGCTCTGTTAAATAGGCATGCTCAGGCTATCAATTTGCCCAGAAATCATGATTTACCACAGGCACTTTGGTAAAGTAACAGAAAAACAAAAGCACTCATTACAAGGAAGAACAAGTGGTATAAAAAATACAAAAAGTGACCATGTGCTTTGAAAACAGAGTATTGCAAAACAAAAATGATAAAATCCTTACCTACCATTCGGACTAACACAGGGATGGGAAAGTCCAGCCCATGGGCCAGATGGGACCCATGGAGACTCTACTTCCCAGCAGCTCCTGTCTGTGTCACTGCAGCCAGTTTCCCAGAGATCCCAGCAGTGGCAGTGGAGATCAGAGCAGTGGCAGGACTGTGACAATGCGTTGCCAGAGTTTCCATGGAGACCAGCCCCAGCAACACTGGCAGGGCATGCAGTTGCATGGGGGCTGCTCCGGGGCTGGGATCTTGCAGTGGTGACTGCGGTCTGAAGCCAGGGCAGAGCCATGATCCACTAACCACATGCTATGGGTAGGGGCAAGCAGACAGTGGATTGCTGCTCTGCCCTGGCTCTCGACCATGCTGTCACCACTGCAGGATCTCAGCCCCAGCTGCAGAACAGCTTCCAGCCTAGCCTCACACCCTGCCAGCACTGCTGGGGCCAGTCTCCATGGAAACCCTGGCTCTGGGCTGTTAAGGTGCTGCTGCTGCTGAGGTCTCCATGGAAACTGGCTGTCATGACATGGGCAGGAGCTGCTGGGAAATGGAGTCCAGCTGCTGGCGGGATCCACCATTTTCCCTACCCCTGATCTAACACTTAGCCCTCTGTTAAAAATATCACTGGATCAGCCACTCCTCAGTCACAACTGGATCCCTCACCCAGGGACCTTGCCTCATGGGAAACCCCTCTCTCACCAACCCTACCAGTCATCACCTCCAGAACACTGCACACACCCTCCCTCATCATCCCTCACCTACATCAAGGGAGCTAGAGAATCCTCTGAAGTGTTTCTTTCTCTGGATCTATGACAATTTTATATTGTTCTTCCCTGACATCAAATCCTCTTGTCCTGTGCACAACATGCTGAGGTTTCCTATAGTCCTTTTGGCCATATCAACTTTCAAAAGGACTAAAAACAGCTTGGCTTTTTTCTGTTTAACAGCTGTACTCACCTAAAAATACTTGAATTTCCTAGTTACCAGTTTGTCAAATCTGTTGTCACTATATTCCATAGATGTCCAGATGTGAAACAACTATGGAATCATTTTGCTTTCTTTTAATTAAAAGGAGGAGAACGTGCTTCTGCATTTCAAAATATTGCTATCGTGAAGTTCAAAACAATGCAAGTCTTATTGACCAGATACAGACTTTAACTAATAAAATGCGATGCATGGCATTTGGGATTCAAAGAGAAAGTTGCTAAAATAATGCAGTAGCAGGACAACACGAACATTTCAAGCATTGACCAAGAATGTCCTATATGGAAACACAAATACAGAAGAAAAATGAATCATGGCACAACAGTAAAGTTCAACAAAAGGACATTACATGTGTTATTGAACTGAAGTCAGTGGAGTTACATCAGAGAAGAATCTGACTCAGTTACTAAAGTATCAGCATAACACTTCAGTTGAGCAGCAATCATGGAAGGCATCATTAGAATAGTGTAAAGTCAGAATGTCCTTGAACTTCGGTAGGAACTACTGCAGGAATGTAACAAACTCTTGGGTAGAAAACTGTGCCTCAGGAATTATGAAGGATAGAAAACATTGGCAGAAATATGACTGTAATAAACAAATGATTGACTTGACCTCGTCATCACTTAGCTTTCAGTTGTCTACCTTCAGGACAATTTTGTTACCCATAATCAATTTTATAGTTGGGCAGAATGAGGTAAAACAGATTAGTCAAATCTCATGTCAGAGATTTCAGAAAAGAACCTCCATCTTTTCTCTCAATATGGCCAAGCTTGATAGGCACGCTGTATTCCCTTTTTCCTTCCCCTTGAAATACTAGGAGGTGGCTATTGTTAAAATTAATGTACTTAACTAATGTGGTCTTTGGAATATTCATAGAATTCAGGAAGTAGCAGGAAAATAGTCATTCACATGCGGGGATCTGAGTTGGCAGGTGAAAATGGTGGCAGTTGTGATCCAACATTATTCTGTTGCCGTATTTATAAGTTGCTTGTCATTTTCCACAAACAATTACTTATTTGTTGTTGTTTTTTTATAATTAAAACCCTTTGCTTGGAAGGAATTGTTAGTGTTGCAAGTCTGCCTCCCCAAGGGGAGGAACTATGATCAAAATGAGTCATCAGATAAGATATAGCACAATGCCTTTAACAAGAACACACAATTGAGAGCTGGTCTATGTTGCAGGTTATAATACAATGAGTCCAGCAAGAAACTTACCATCTACTGGGATTAGGTCCAGCAGGGATATACTAGTTAAGTCCGTTCTGTTCAACTGCTTCAGAACTAGTTCTATATACACACAAATATTCATCGTGGTCATCCAATAGCAGAATTAATTTACCAAGACTGTAACAGTATAGAACAACTACTCCTAATTAGCAAAAGCAATAACTAGACAAGCCTTCCATTGCACACTGGTAATTTTGCACTAGTTACCTTTCCGACGGTGTCTGACTCTGGTGATAAGGGAGCATCTATTGGATGCAGCCTGCTCAGAGCTTTTTGTCCTTCTGATACTTGGATGCTGATGCTGCAAGTCAGGACAGATATACACAGGACAATGCTGGATAGGGAATCGTGGATAGCATTTGACTTCCAAAATGCTTGACATTGGCCAAAGATTTCTTTCTCCCCTATCTCCCTGAAAGCAAAGAAAAAAATCAGTTCTGTAAGCTCTTTAATTGAAATGATTGAGAACTTATGGGCACCTTTTCAGTGAATACATTTGTAACGGGTATCCAGATTACAGAGGGGTACATGACAGAGTAGTTACCATATATCATTATAGCTCCAAAGACTGTCTCCAGCCATATTTGGGCATCTGGTTATTCAGGCTGGGGAGTCAAAGGCTGCCAGGTGTGACACTAGCCACAGTCCTCCCTTTTTGGCTGTTGGCTACAAAAACTGGGTGCCTCAACCACACTTGACTCAATGTGTTGCCATGTTCACATGGACAATTAGCTAAATTAAAGAAATATCTCTTATATTTTATATGTAAGCATGGAAAAGATAATATCACCTTATACATACACACATAACTGAATTCTATCTAACTTAGAAAAACCTGAAAATGTAAAGCTAAATTAGATTACCAAAGAAAATATTCTTGTTTTGCCTTTAGCTGTGGCTGTCATGAATGTATTAACTTTTCTGACAAGGTTATTTGGGTAAATGTGATAGCTTTTATTAGACCAACTAAATAGTTGGAAAAATTGTTCTTTGCAGGCTTTTGGGCACAAACATCCTTCTTGTGGTATAGGGAGAGTGTGCTGTTTTGTGTTCTCCTGGATGGAATAGAAGCCAATATTCAAAATGCAGGTCTGTGGAAATGCAAATGAGTGGCACTGAGGATCAGAGGCCATGGGAGACAATAGGTGTGAGAGAGGTAGGTGGTGGGGGGAGAAGTGGGAATGTGGACCTGGTGATAGAATATAGGAGGTAAAAGAGGTTACCTGGTGTTATCAGATGTCAGACAAGTTATAATGTGCCATAAATCCAATGTCTATATTTAGTCCATGATTTTTTGTATCCAGTAGATTTATGAAGTGAAGTTTGTAGGCTCATCTACAAAAGGTGTTTGGTAAATTCTCTTTGAGGGCTAGAACTGAAAGATTGGAGAGCAAGTGGTTGTCTTGTGAGAAGTGTGCTCCCACAGGTAATTGGGTATTTTTGTTTTTGGTAGATTTTCAATGTGCGTTCATTCTGGTACATAGCTGGTTTTTGGTTTCTCCTACATAGTTTCCATCAGAGCATCTAGTGCACTGGATGAGATGTATTACATTTCTGGAGGCGCACATGTAAGATCCAGGAATGGTAATGTTTCTGTTGTGCAGTGTAGTTATTGTGGGAGCAATGGAGATGTGTTGGTAGGTTTTACATTTCTTGTCCCGGCCTAGTCTGGATCCACGTGCTGGGTTTTGGGCCATAGGAAGTTTGCTTCTGGTAATGAGATTGCTGTGGTTCAGTGTTTGTTTAAAAGCTAGGATGGATGGTTCTGGGAAGATTCATAGATTCACAGAAATTTAGGGCTGGAAGGGACCTCTTGAGATCATCGGGTCCAAGTATAGCATGGGTTTGATGGTGCAGTTCTTGAGGAATTCTTCTTCCAGGTGGCGCATGAAAAGGTTGGCATATTGTGGGGCCATTTTGGTGCCCATATCTGTGCCCATAGTCTGGAGGAAGTGTTGGTTGTTGAAACTGAAGTTGTGAAGTGTGAGGATGAAGTATGTCAGTTCAGTAACATCTTGAGGTCTGTACTCTGAGTTGTAATCTTGCTTTTGTAGATATGTAAGGCAGGCTTGGATGCCATCCTAGTGTGGGATTTGGTATATAAGCTTTTAACATCCATGGTGGCTAGGAAGGTGTTGCTTGGAAGGTGGTCTGTGTTTTTAAGTTTTCATAAAAAGTCTGTTGTGTCTTGGACAAAACTTGCTCTTTGGGTGACAAGAACTTTTAGGATAGATTTGATGAAACCTGATGTTTCCTCATTTAGGGTTCTGTGGTTGGATATGATAAGTCTACTTGGATTCTTTCATTGGTTGATCTTAGGGAGCATGTAAAAAGTCCCTGGGTTGGGGAGTGGGGGGTGCGGACCAAGTTCTGTAGTTTCTCTTTAGTTCTGATGGAAATGATTTGATGGTGGTTTTGAGTTTTAAGGTGAAAAGGGGAGTTGGATCTTCCTCTAGTTATTCATAGTTGGCAGTGTCAGAGAGTTGTTTGTTGGCTTCTTTTATGTAGTCTCATGCTTAAGGATAACTATAGTTCCTCCTTTATCTGCTGGTTTTATTACTATCTGGTGTTGGATATTAGGATTCTATGTCCCTTCTCTCTGGTAGAAAGACATTGTTATGGTGGTGTTTGTTGTTGATTATTTAATTGTTCATTCTTTCCCTGAAGCAGTCAATATAGCAGTCAAGGTTTGAATTTTGTCCACTGTGAGGTGTCCAATCTGATTTTGGGGGTTTTTTGGGGGTGTTAATCTTGTCCTCAATATTGTCAAGGGATGAAATGTTGTTAGAAGTGGCTTCATTTTGGTTGTGGAAATATTCTTTGAGACAGGTGTTTGAAAAAATCTTCTAGTTCTCCACGTTGTAGTAAATTAGTAGGGTATGTTTCCAGACAGAAATTAAGGCCTTTAGAGAGGACAGATTTTTCAGCTTGATGTGTGTGCGTGAAGAAATTGATATTTAAAGGCTGCGTTTCATCAAGTATGAGGCTGGTATGTTTTAAGATATTGGTATTGTTTCTCTGATGGTCTTTTTGTGGCTATAAAAGTTGTTCCTGTAGTAATTGGTTCCATTTCTTCTTTTTATGTTGGATGGATGTTGCAAAAAATCTTTGGTAGTCTCTTTGTGCATGTTGTATAATGTTTGGGAAGATATTGGGCGTTATCTTTTTTTAAGTTGGTGTAGCATATGTTGATTTCTTTCTTGAGCTGAGCTCTTTTGGAGTAGGTTATGTGAAGTAGATGGTTTCTAAGTTTTTTCCAAAGTTCTCCTGCTTGTTAACTCGTCTGTGTTGTTAATTGCTCTAAAGAGACATATTGTTGTGAGTGCAGAAAAGCAAATATCTGGAATAAAAAAGAACTCTAAAACTTTTGTTTGTAATGTTACGTTAGCAGTTTACATGAAATTTACTTTTAAATGTACTAAATACATTCTTTAAAAGTAAGTAAATATATACTATTAAGCTAAAAAAAAGTGCAGGTGTTTTTCCTTGTGAATATTGTGACATGGGAGGGGGGAACCTTAGGGACCTTTGAACTAGTATATTTCTGTTTTATGCTACCGCCTAAAGAACAATCACAGACCAAAGAAATGAGAAATTTTAAAGGCTATTGAACACTGGGAATATGAAATCAGCACCATGTTATTTAGCACAGGTGTTAGAATGATACATGGGGGAAATTCACAGTGCTCAAGAACTCTCAAGCTCACACTTGTAATTGTTTCATGTGGTTTGGTGGTCTAGTATTGAATGCAATAGGCTGCAATTTAAAATGTTGAAAAGTGTGCCACTTGGAGTCTCTTTCCTCTCCATAGACTCTCACATTTTAGTGCAACTTGGGGGGTTTTGCTTTCTCCCATTTACACCAAGTTTCACAAATTCAGTCTTTTGGCCTCTAATTAATATCATGAAAATTCATACAAAGATTTCAAAGACTCAATCCTGGATGCTGCTGAGCACTGTCAACTTCTATTGATTTTATTGATTGATGAGTGTGCTCAGCAGTTCTCAGAATACAGTTATAAACTTGGATTTTCTACAAAACAGAAACAGGCCCAGCCTCTAAAGTCTTGGAGATTTGCTTTAGTTTCAAGTGTATCTTAAATAAACAGAAACTTATCAGAGGCCATAATCTATCCCAAAACATGCTTACCTTTAAGCATCATTAATGACTTCCCTACAAAGGACTTCCCTACAAACATGCATTTGGGATTATCTGTGGGCTTAAAATTATTATTACTTTATTATTATTCAGTGCTTTGATGGATCAGGGCCTAGATTAGAATTTTAATTAACACATTCCTAAGAACTTCCATTGTCATCAAGTCATGGATATGATGAAGGATGTTAGGGAGGTAATGAACAACTAGATAAAACTCTAGATGTATCTGTTTCAGTGCTTTCCCTCTAAAGCATCTACTCTTGCCACTGATGGAGACAAGATACTGGGCTAGATGGACCATTGATCTGACCAAGCATGGCGATGCTTATGTTCTTATGCACAGAAGCAACACTTGTTAGAGAAGGTTCGGCCCCACTTCCATCAGCTGGAGCATCAGTAAAATGAAATCCAGCTAGTAAAACAGATGTAAAGATGGGGGAATTAATTGAACTGGTGATAAAACTCAAGGATGCATGGAACATGGGAATGCAAAGCTGGAAAGGACCAATTTGTTCATCTACAATCTCTTACTATTTCAGGTTACCATGTAATGGTTACATAGTGAAAGGCCAGCAAGTACATGCACTCTACACCACCCCTACCTCCCTTGCACACTATAATCCAGAAAGCTCCCTATAACATGTCCAAACCAAGGACCTTTAGTACAAGAAAATAAAGGCCTCAACAACTACCATGTGCCACTGGATGAGGGCCCCTAAAGGGTTTCTCCAATTTAGTCTAAAGTTACTGGAATTACACTGGCTTTAAACCAGTGTAATTGAGATAAAAAGATGGTTCCTAAATCTATTTCTATTCTCATAATCCTTTTTCTGTTAAATTTTGTGAGGTCAGATGTAAAGATGAATTCGTTTTTTAAGCTTCTTTCTCCTGAGGGCAAAAAGTGTAATTTTTTTTTCCCCTCTGACCTTGTCTTGTCTACAAATGAATCAATGAATCAAGTTATGTGTGGTATAGCATGAATAAGTAATTTATGATTGGCCTGATCAAATATGATATAATACTTAGCTTCTTGACGATTACGGCACATAAAGATTTATCCAAGGTATAATACCATTGGTAAGGAAAGAATTCTTTGCTTTCTCTTTGCGTTCTTTTGGAATAGATGTATAATCCCTCTTCTACTGGAAATATTATGTCTAGTGGAACTTTCTCTTCCAACAGCATTTTAACAAGGATGGTCCAATAGCTCAGGACTCAAGAGACTGGAGTTCAGTTCCTACTTTGCCTCTGGCTTTCTGTGCAATGCTGGGCAAACACCTTAATATCCCTGTGTTAGTTCCCCCATCTCTGAGAGTGAAAGATAGTACTCCCCAATGGCTGGTGAAAAAGGTACTGTAAAGACAACTACATAAAAGACGATGAAGTGCTCTGCTACTGTAGCAATGGGAGATGTATAATTACCTTAGAGAGAAATTGGCAAAGTAATTTTCCATTAAATTTACTTAATTATAGAATACATCTGTTCTGTGTTTGCCTACATCATACAGCCTATTCAGCAGTGAGTCTTAATGGCATCAGAGTGTAAGAATCACCTACCATGAACAAGGTCTTTCTAAAAAAATATTTTAAAAAACCTTACATGTTATCAGCAATTTATGCCCTTTCTTGCAATTGCCATTGGAGACACATTTGACTTGATTGTTAATGTGTTTTGGGAAATGTTTCCCCAGGCGGAACTGTGTGCAATTCCCTGCAGTGTTGCATAGAATCTGGGAAATCTTTTGGGAGAGGAGTTGTGCAGTTACTCTGCAAAGCAGAAGGCATGAAGAAGGGCATGTAATCAGAAAGTGCTGCATATCCTGCTTTTAGCCAGGTTTTTTACATGTTTCCCATTGCATTCTTATTAACAAGCTAACAAAAAACATGCAAAATGAAAATAATATGGATACATCGTGCTCAACAAGTAACCCTCAATGGCTCAATATCTAGTTGGCTAGAGGTATCAAGTGGGGCTCCCCAGAGGTCTGCCCTGTGTTCGGTATTGCTCAACATCTTCATTCATGATTTGGATGATGGGATTGAGTGCTTGGGTAGCCAATTTGTGAATGACATCAAGTTGGATGGAGTGGCAGACACTCTGGAGGGCAGGGATAGGATTCAGAATGACCTGGATAAGCTGAGAAAGTGGTGTGCAATCAATCAGATGAGATACAACAAGGACAAGTGCAAAGTCCTGCACTTGGGACAGAACAACAGGATGCACAAATCCAAACTGGGGAATGATTGGCTAGGCTGCAGTACTGCAGAGGAGGACCTGGGGGTTACAGTAGAGCATAAACTGAGATGTAGAGGACCTTTCTGACTATGGTGGAGGTCAAGCATTGCAAAAGACTACCTAGAGAAGTTGTGGAGCCTCCATCCTTGGTAATTTTCAAGAGCAGGTTGGATAGATACTTGGCTGGGATGGTTCAGTCAGGGACAATTCTACCTTGAGCAGAGGGCTGGACTTAATGACCTCATGAAGTGCCTTCCAGACCTACTTTGCAATAATCCTGTGACCTCTTGCATAGTTTTGATCTGCATGACAGAGCACAGGAACTGAATGCGTTAGTTCATGAATAAGGGTTACCATCTTTTCCATACCAGAAAATCCTTTCGATTTAAAGACAAACTTCCATTTCTGATACTGCATCTGAGCTACTGCTCAGAATATTGTAAATGCTGCGGCAGTAGCTATTATTATGGCATTGCCAGAAGTTAAATGATCATTTCTGAAAAGGTGCAATATAGTCAGGAATGGATGGACTCATTCAAAACTTTAGCAACTCCCAAGCCAAAGATCTTTTTAGGTTTAAAAAACATTTGGTTAAGGATGTGCCTCCAACTCCTCTCTTTCTGAAAGAAGAGATGGGGAAAGCGGGGAAAAGTGGTCACAATACATCCCCTGCAGACAGCTGAGTCACTCTCAAGAGATTTCTTCCTTATTACAAGCCCTAACACCCCTAGCATCTCTTCATTTGGATTCTCATCCAGCTATCCTACTCTTGCCCTCCAAAATGCTGACTGTGTCAGATCCTGCCAGCATCTCTCTAATGAGCTGCCTATAAGTTTAAGCTTCTGATTTAACCCATTTTTAATTTTTTAAAAAATAAATCTCAATTTGAAGTTAAAAGGAAAACTGGACCTCAGGAAGTACATTTAAAGCTAAACAAATGTTTTTTGGAAAGGGGCTTTTCTTGATGATTTCTCTATTGGGAAAGAAGGTGTAATAGTTACAATAAAACACAGCTCATATCAATAAGAAAAAATGCCACACTATTGGCAATTGAAAGCATGTTATTGTATCTATATAGTGGTACTTTTAAAAGACCCACACTGAAAATACCAAGGGAAATTAAACTTCTATCAAATATTTCATACTATGTTATATGGGGCACATCTACACGTGCAAATGCTCCAGGGTGGGTGTACTCTAGAGTAATTTACTCTAAAGTAAACCAACCCCTGGGAGGTGTCTACACATGCAGGGAAGGGGGAGCAGATTTGATGCTAATGGCAGCAGTCTGCTCCCACCCCTGTTGACTCTGCATCAGCTTCCTATAGCAGCCAGGGGGAGCTCTAGGCTGCAGTAGGAAGCACAGGGCCTGAAGGCAGCTCTCTCCTGGTGGGGGATGGGAGGTTGCTCCCTGCCCCTGGGAGCCATGTCCTGCTGGGGTGGGCTCCACCACTGGAGGCCAGGTGGGAACAATGCCTCCCTACCCAGCAGCAGGAAGCTCCCTGCCCCAGCTCCCTTATCAGGGGCAGGGGGCATGGAAAGAGCTGCAGGGGAGGGGCAGGTCCCATCTCCCTGCCCCAATCTACCTGTGGGGCAGCTAGCAGCAAGCCCTCAGCTAAGTGGGGACCAGCTTCTCCCCTGCTGCTCTTTGCAAGCCCTGCACCTTGATCACCCGATCGGGGCATGGGGCTGGGACCTGCCCCGACTGGGACAATTCTCAGCCAGCCCTGCAGCCTGGCACTGGCTGTGGACAGCCTGAAATGGAACAGTCCCCAGCAACCTCCAGGCTGCACGTGCAGACTTCCCTATACAGCCTAGGGATGGCCAGGAACTGTGATCGCAGAGCAGGGGGCTGGAAACAATCATCTCCCAGCCCCTGTTCTGCAATCATGGAGTGGGGGCTGGGAGCTCAGCCCCCCCCAACCCACCTTGGCTGCCCCCACCTGCCCCAGCTTGGTACTTTAAGAAAAAGCCCCGGTGCTCACTGGGTGCTGCCAGGTGGGGGGGAGGGTGGGGGGGGGGCCTACTGCAGGACTCATCGCCCCTGCAGCAGCCTCAGGGCTTCAGGGGCTCATGCAGAACCCCCCATGTGGCATGGGGCAGTGGAGGGTAGCAGGGATTGATCCCTGCCAGCAGGAGCAGTGAGTCTGGGGGTTTTCTTGTTTTTTTTTTTCCTTAAAGGGCCAGAGCTGGCCTGGGTGGGGCACCCATGGAGGGGCTGGGGGAGTGAGGGGGAGAGTTGGGGGGCTCATGGCAGAGCCCCCCATGTAGCATGGGGAGGTGGAGGGCAGCGGGGAATGCCCCCCACCCGGCAGCACCCGCTGAGTTGGGGCATTTTTTTAACAAGTGCCGGGAGCTGGGGTGGGCAGGGCATTGCCAGGTTGGGAGAGGAGGCATGGGATGGGCCTGGCCTGGCTGATTTAGCCAAATCAAATTGGGACAGTGATTCAAATCACTGAATCAGCTGAATCCAAATCTGAAGCATAGCTGCTTTGCCTAGGCCTAATTTACAGGTAGAAAATTTACTCGTGGTTAGAGCAAATACTGTGCACTGCACATGTAGATGGTGATATTTCCTGTGCAGTAATTAGCTCTAAGCTCGAGTAAAGCATCTCGTGTAGATACATCCACTGAAAATCAAACATCTGAAGATGGCTCATGAAGCCTCATCATAGGATTATAAGGAATTAGTTTGGGAAGGGACCTCAGGACGCCATACAGTCCAACCCCCTGCTCAAGGCAGGACCATCTCTAACTAGATCATCCCAACCAAAACTTTGTCTAGCCAGGTCTTAAAAACCTCCAGGGATGGCGATTCCACCACATGTCTGGGTAACCTGTTCCAGTGTTTTACTAGATTCATAGATTGTTAGGGGCTGGAAGGGACCTTGTAGATCATCAGGTCCAGTCCCCCTGCACTAGGCAGGAAAAGATAACTGGGGACAAGTGACCCCAGCGAGGTGACCATCCAGTCTCCCTTTGAAGATTTCCAGGGTAGGTGACTGCACCACCACTGGAGGGAGTTTATTCCACAGTCTGGACACCCTGACTGTGAAGGAGTTTTTCCTGGAATTGAGCCTGAAGCAGCCTTTGTATCCATTGCTCCTCATGTTCTCCAGGGTTGCCCTGGTGAATAGCTGTTCACCAAGTTCCTGATGTCCTCCCCTGATGTAGCATTAAGTCCTTCAGACTCTCCTCATATGGCTTGTCTTGCAAGTCCCTGATCACATGGGTGGCTCTTCTCTGGACCCCCTCAAATTTTTTCCATGTTCTTGTTGAACTGGGATGCCCAGAACTGGACACAATACTCCTTATGTGGTCTCACCAGTGCAGAGTACAGTGGAAGTATCTCTTCCTTAGTTTTGCATGAGATGCAACGGTTAATGCATGCCAGCATATTGTTTGCCCTGCTGACCACAGCATTGCACTGCCAGCTCATGTTCATGCTGTGGTACAAGTCAAATTGTTGCCACCAAACTTGTAGGTATGTTGGGGATTGTTTGTCCCCAGATGGAGCACCTTACAGTTCTCAATGTTGAAATGAATCTGGTCCCGGTCCGCCCAACTCTCCAGCCTGTCCAGGTCCACCTGTATCTGCAACCTATCTTCTGGCATGAACACAGTCCCCCATAACTTGGTGTCATCCACAAACTTGGCCAGCAAGCTTTTCACCCCATATCCAAATCATTGCTAAAGATGTTGAAAAGTACCGGTCCACGCATGGACCCTTGAGGAACACCACTGGCCACTTCTCTCCAGGATGACATAGATCCGTTGGTGATAACTCTCTGGGTCCTACCATGCATCCAGTTTTCCACCCACTGAACTGATGAGCAGTTAGGCCTAAAATCTTCCAATATTTCCACAAGGATATCGTGGGATACTAGATCAAAAGCCTTTTGGATGTCTAGGCATATAATGTCAACCTTCTCTCCCATGTCCAGGAGGTAAGAGACATGTTTGTAGAAGGAGATGAGATTGGTACAAGACCTACCCATGACGCCATTCTGGCTGTCATTCAGAATCTGACCCTCAAGGAGTGTATCATACATAGATTCTTTACTGAATTTTTCCTGGATGTTCCCTGGGATGGAGGTTAGGCTAATTGGCCTATAGTTGCCTGGGTCCTCCCTTTTCCCCTTCTTGAAGATGAGCACAATGTTGGCCCTCTTCCAGTTCTCAGAGATCTCCTGTGTGCCGTGATTTCTGAAAGAGTTTTGCCAGGGTTTCCGCAATGACCTCAGCCAGCTCCATCAGCACTCTCAAGTGAAGTCCATCTGGTTTGGGTGACTTACAAGTGTCTAGCTTTTCTAATTGGTTTTGCACCAGCTCAGCATCCACAGGGGGAAGGCTATCATTCCCACCATGCCCCCTGTGATCGTTATCTTACTTGTCTTTCCCCTTGGACCAGTGAAATACTGAAGTAAAGTGGGCATTCAGAAGTTCAGTTTTTTCCTGACTATCCATTACCAGCTGTCCCAAGGTGTTAAGCAGGGGCTCCATGCTTCCATTTGTTTTCCTTCTGCTCTTTACATACCTAAAGAAAGACTTCTTATTATCCTTGACTCCCTTGGCTAACTTAAACTCAGTCACCGCCTTAGCTTTCCTAATCATGTTCCTACAAGTGTGGACCACTGTTGTATAGTCCTCCTTGAGGACTGTCCCTAGCTTCCACTATGTGTACGCATTTTTTTTTCTTTTTCAAGAGGACCATGATGTCCCTATTGAGCCAGAAGGGCTTGCCCCCCCTTCTGCTACCTTTCCTCTTCATGGGAACAGTTTTCTTTTGTGCTTCGAGGATCGTGTCCTTGAGGAATGACCACTCTCCATGCACCCCATTTGCCTTCCATCCCTGGTCCCGCATCGCCTCCCCTACTAATGCCCTAAGCCTGATGAAGTCAGCATTTTTGAAGTCCAGGACTTCAGTCCTGTTAGTTGATTTGTCAACCTTGCAGTGGACAGTGAACCTGATGAACTTATGGTCGCTGTTGCC
Organism: Alligator sinensis; assembly: GCF_000455745.1. NCBI lineage: Eukaryota > Metazoa > Chordata > Crocodylia > Alligatoridae > Alligator > Alligator sinensis. The sequence goes on from NW_005842466.1 coordinate 834,813, forward strand.
CAGCCTACCCTCAATATTCAAGCCACACACCAGATCATCTCCTTTGGCCAAGACCAAGTCTAGGAGAGAGGTACCTCTGGTTGGCCCTTGCACTTCCTGGGTCAGAGAGAGCTCCTTGATTACAGTTAAGAAGCTACATGACCGATCCGACCTAGCCGAGTGTTCCTCCCAATCTATGTCCAGGTAATTGAAGTCACCCATGACAATCAAATTCCTTGCACATGCGGCCTCTGTCAGTTTTTGAGAGAACTCCAAATCAAGCTCCTCCCCTTGGTTCAGTGGCATGTAGTAAACGCCCACAGTTATGTCTCTCTCACCTCACCCCCCCTGAGGCTTGACCCAAAGGGTTCCAAGCTGCTTATCTTTGTACCCAATGTCAGCCTCCAGAGAGGTGTAGTGCTGTCTCATATAGAGAGCTACGCCTCCCCCCTTTCTCCCTGCTCAGTCCCTTCTGCACAGGATGTAGCCCTTTATGGCTATGCTCCAATCATGTGAGGATTTCCACCAGGTCTCCATGATCCCTACCTGGTCATATTGCTCACTAGAAAGCAGGCTAGCTCCTCCTGCTTGTTCCCTATGCTCCTGGCGTTGGTGTACAGGCAGCTGAGGCCTGCAGCTGACACCCTCGATTTCTTGCTATGCCGTGGGAGAACTGTTCCATTAGCTTTTTCAAAATGCTACACCCTTTTCAAGTAGTTGAGGGCCGCTATTAAATTCCTCTTCCGTCATCTCATCTCTAGACTAAATAAGCCCAGTTCTCTCAGTCTTTCCTCATAAGTCATATCCCCCAGCCCCTGAACCATTTTTGTTGCCCTCTGCTGGACTCTTTCCAATTTGTCCACATCTTTTCTGTAGTGGGGGGCCCAAAACTGAACAGAGTATTCCAGATGTCACCTCACCATTGCTGAATATAGGGGAATAATCACTTCCCTTGACCTGCTGGCAACACTCCTAATGATGCAGCCCAGTATACCATTAAACTTCCTGGCAACAAGGGCACATTGTTGGCTGTAATTCAACTTGCTGTCCACTGTAACCTTCAGGTCCTTTTCTGCATACCTGCTGCCCAGCCAGTCAGCCCACCGTCTGTACTGATGCGTGGGATTGTTCCGTCCTAAGTGCAGGACTTTGCACTTGTCCTTGTTGAACCTCATGAGATTTCTTTTGGCCCAATCTTCCAAAAAACAAACAAACAAAAAACCCAACTCCTTAGGCTTGGTGAACCCCAGTTTGCCCTGAAGTTAGCAACAAGCCAAAAGGTGGGGGCTCTGGACCTCTGTTTGGGTTTACCAAACCTGTTCCCTGGAAGTCATCATTGTTATGAAGTCCTAGGGATCCATTCACAGCCAACATCACTCTGGTGGCTTCAGTCCTCTGTAAACCCTTAGCTTACACCAACTGAGTACCTGGTCCTTAATTGACCTGCAAAACAAATTAATCTGCAATTCTGACAATCTGCAGGAGTAGGTATGTGGCCAGTTTGAGGAAGCGTATGATGTTAGTGCCAGGCAAATGTATAATTGTTTTCTCAATCCAATGACAAAACATCAGTAAAGTATATGATACAACATCATATCAAATGTTTTGTGTATTAACATGTGATACTTTGAGAATTCATGCATTACCACTTCATGCTATCTAAAAATCTGTCTTTTTATTTCAATCGTGTTTCCCCTTGCTATTTTATAATAATGCATAGTAATGAAGTTGTCATTTTACATATAGGATAATAAATTGCTTTGGTATGATGATTGTTACTCCCTCATGGGGTTCTGTCATGTTAAGAGAGCATGACTTGAGCAGTTTATGAATGGCAGAGCCCATCTAGTTCTGCTTTCTTTAAATGATCTCTCCATTCATGACTTTATAATGCTACATGCTAACAATTACATATCTTGGGTCCCTATAGTCCTCTGTCTTCTTTGTGGATGCATATGGTGTCCTTCCACTTAAGCCAATACAGTTATACATGACATCTTTCACTTAAAAAATATTTGCTTGTTACCAGGGCAAGCCAAAAATCAGAGTATGGCATGTCCATGAATACTGATTTTAAGCTTTATTTGCATTCAGAGGAAGGACGCTACAAGGATATATCTGGTACATCAAACCACTGCAAGGACTTTTCACTAGGTATTGGGTATTCCTTAGTTCCTATGGTTTGATTCTGTTCTCTTACTTTTTGAACTCCATTCTCACTTAACCCTGATGTACTGATGTGACACAGTGACACTTCACTTATATCCACATAGCTGGAATTCAGATGCTTTAAGGTCTGTGTTTTTATCTTTCCCAAGAAAATAGGAGTCATAAAATGAAACTAGAAGGTAATAGGTTTAAAACTAACAAAAGGGAGTTCTTTTTCACACAGTGTGTAATTAAACTGTGGACCTCATAGTGGCAAGATGTTGTGGAAGCTGATGGCTGACAGATTAACCAGATTCAAAAAGGCACTGGAAAAATTCTTGGAGGAAAGTTGCATCAGTAACTGTTGAGTATGGGAGTTAGGGGTACAGCATTTGAATCAGAACTTCCAAGATCTTAAATGCTGGTACAGTAAAAGCTTTGTTGTCTGGCACCCATGGGGAATGGGGGGTGCCTGATAACAAAATATGCTGGTTACCTGAGAGGCCTGAACCGGCGTCTTTGCCTGTTTGGGCCACTGCCTCTCCTGCCGCATCACTGCCCCTCCTGCAGGCCCTGTGGGCCCTGAGGGACAGGAAAGTGGGCCCTGTGCAGGCTACTATGCCCCGGGCCATGGGGGCTCGGCAGCACAGGCTGCTTTGCCCCGGGCTGTGGGGGCTCAGTGAAACTGGAGGTGCCACGGTGGGCACTTCCAGTTTCACTTTTACCTTACAAGCTGGCATGCTGGCTAATCAAGCATGCCAGCTTGTAAGGTGCCAGATAACACAGCTTTTACTGTACTTGGAAATGGGAGAAGAACAATGGAAAAACCCTAGTCATACCCTGTCCACTTTCCCTTTTAGCATCTACTCTCTGACAGTGTGCAACTGTAACAAAGGCCTATCCCAGGGGTAACTATAACACCCCTTGGTGGCTACCCAGCCTTTGCTTTGTCTTCTTATTTCACAGGCTTGCTCCCCTCCATCTTTCCTGTTCTGCCTTGTTGTTCTTAGACCTTTGGAAAGGGAAGCTCCCCCAGGGATCCTTGATCCCATGTTGATGTTCCAGTGTCTCTACTTAGTGCCTTAAGGGCTTATAACATGACTCCAACCACCTCTCACACCACACCCATGCCTTACAGATATCACCATTCACTATCTAGCTTTCTCCCTCTGCTCGTACACGGGCACTTTGCCCATCTTGGCTACTTCTGGCTGCATCCCTGGGTCCTTGACACTGATCCCACCTCTCCTCAGGCACTGGGCTCGTAGCCCTGATTCCACCCTTCTCTGGGCTGGGGGAACCTGTTGGTCTCTGGCTGTGGCTTTCCTGGTCTTCAGTCCCTCTCCCTGGCCCTCAGCCCCTCTCCTAGACCAGTTGAGATCTCTGTTCTCCCTGGCTCTGGCAGTCTCCAGCTGTGGCCTGTCCTTGACCTTTGGCCTCTCCTGGGCCCTGGCCTGACTGCTAAGCCAGTTGAGACCTTCGAGCTCCCTGGCTCTGCTCACCCTTCATAGATTTAATAGACATTAGGGGTGGAATGGACCTCGTGAGATCATCGGGTCCAGCCCCCTGCCCAAGGGGCAGGAAGTCAGCTGGGGTCAGATAACCCCAGCAAGATAAGCATCCAAGTATTTCTTAAAGGTATTCAGAGTATGTGCTTGCAACACTTTGCGTGGAGTCTATTCCAGACTCTGGAGACTCAGATGATAAAGACATTTTTTCCTTATGTCCAGTTTAAACAGTCTTCCAGCAGTTTGTGACCATAAGACCTTGTGTTCCTTTGGGGTGCCCTGGTAAACAGACATTATCCCCATTCCTGATACATACCCCTTATACACTTATAGGCTGCTACCAAGTCACCCCTGAGCCTTCGCTTCTCCCATGCCTCTCAGCCTTTTCTCATAAGGCCTGTAGTCTTGACCCCTAATCATGCACATGGCTCTCCTCTGGACTCTCTCAAGCTTCTCCATGTCCTTCCTAAAGTGTGGAGCCCAGAATTAGATGCAGTACTCCAGCTGTGGCCTCACCAAGGCTGAGTAAATTGGGAGGATGACTTCCTGGGTCTTGCTTGCAATGTATCAGTAGATGCAAGCCAGAGCTTTATTTGCTTTGCTGGCTGTGGCATCGCGTTGTTGGCTCATAGATTCATAGATGCTAGGGTCGGAAGGGACCTCAATAGATCATCGAGTCCGACCCCCTGCATAAGCAGGAAAGAGTCCTGGGTCTAGATGACCCCAGCTAGATGCCTATTCATCTTGCTAGTGGACTCCAAGATGAACATGAGTCGGCAGTGTGACGAAGCCATCAGAAAAGCTAAAGGCACTTTATTGTGCATCAGCAGATGCATGATGAACAGATCCAAGGAGGTGATACTTCCCCTCTATCGGGCGATGGTCAGACCGCAGTTGGAATACTGCGTGCAGTTTTGGGCACCGCACTTCAAGAGAGATGTGGATAACCTGGAGAGAGTCCAGAGAAGGGCCACTTGTATGGTTAAGGACTTGCAGGCCAAGCCCTATGAGGAGAGACTGGGGCACCTGGACCTCTTCAGCCTCCGCAAGAGAAGGTTGAGAGGCG
>NW_005842466.1:840262-849936 GCF_000455745.1 Alligator sinensis
GCCTTCCTTTTACTCCCTATATATCTAAAAAACAATTTTTTGTTATCCTTAACTTGGGATGCCATCCTCAGCTCCATGGTAGCTTTGGCCTGTCTAACTGCCTCCCTACAAGCGCGAGCAGAGGAGGTATACTCCTCTTTAGTAATCTCTCCCCATTTCCACTTTTTATATGCCCCCCTTTTAGCCTGCAGACTGCTCTGGATTTCTCTGGTCAGCCAAGGAAGCCTCTTGGGCCCTTTCCCCCTTTTTTCCCACATCGGGATCGTCTCCCTCTGTGCCCAAAGGATCATTTCCTTAAGGCACAGCCACCTTTCCTGGGCTCCCAACCCTTTAAAACTCTTACTCTGCAGTGCATCCTTGACTAAATGCCTGAGTTCATTGAAGTCAGCTTTCCTAAAGTCTAGCACTTTCACCCTACTAGTTACCTTACCCACTCAATGTCTTATGGTGAATTCTATTATTTGGTGATCACTGTCCCCCAGGTGACCACCGATCATGTTCATCTTGTGGTCAATCATGACCCCCTGGTGTAGCATGCTGTAGCACTGCCGAGTCTAGACGTATGATGTGGTTAGTCCTCCCAAGGTAGAGCACCTTGCATTTCTCAGTGTTGAATATCATCAGGTTTTGATCTGCCCATCTTGCAAGCCTGTCTAGGTCAGCCTGAATTGCCAGCCTATCCTCTAGCATGACTGCACTTCTCCATAATTTGGTGTCATCTGCAAACTTAGCCAGTCTACTTCTAACACCTGAATCTAGATCTTTTACTAATATATTAAAGAGTACTGGTCCAAGTACTGAGCCTTGGGGGATGCCACTGGTCACCATGTGCCATGTTGACTTGGTTCCATCTACTATCACTCTCTGGGTCTGACCACGGAGCCAGCACCCCAGCTATCAGACAGCAAGGTTGTCAAGGCCACAGTTCCCCAATTTTACCATGAGAACATCATGGGAGACCAAATCAAAGGCTTTTTTGAAATCTAAATATATGACATAAACTTCTTCTTTATCCAAGTGATGCATCACCCAGTCATAGGAGGAAAAAAGGTTGGTCAGGAAAGACCTACCTGCAACAAAGCTATGTTGGCTATCATTCAGAATATTGCCTGCCGTTAGCCTGTTGCTCATGGTTTCTTTGATGATATTTTCCAAGATCTTTTAGGGAATAACGTCAAACTGATTGGAGAGAGAAGCTCTTCTCAGCCACAATGGCTGACATGCTTGACAGGGCTTTAAACTAAGATCACTGGGGGATGGGCAGACAATCACAAGTGCAAGCCCTGGAAGTAACAACCACAGGATCAGCAGGTCAGATAACACAAGGGAACTCACTCCTAGCCCAGCCCCAGGAGGGACTCTTCTGAGAGGACAGGGAAGCCCAGGGCTTCTTTTGGCAGGCTTAGCTGAAGGAACTGGCTCTTCTACCTGGTGGGACTCCACCTATGACTGGACCTCAGGTATTGATGACTATACCTTGTATAGGAGGGATTGTGTTGCGAGGAAAGATGGAGATGTAGCTCTCTATGTGAAGGAAGGAGCAGTACATTTCCCTACAAGCAGAGATTGGCACCCAAGGAGGGCGATTTGAGACCCTCTGGGTTAGAATACGGGGAGAGCATAGTGAATGGGATATAACTGTAGGAGTCCATTACAGACCTCCTAACCAGGAGGAAGAGCTAGACCATGAATTCGCTAGGGAACTGGCAGAGGCTGCATGCTCTTGGTGCATGGTTGTTATGGGTGACTTAGCCCTCCTGGGCTCTGAGCCCCTGACTCTGCCTCTCACTCCTTGCATCAATCCCCAGATCACCAGCCTGCTTACCCCCGCTTAGGTGTTTGCCAGGAACCCAGCTATAGCCATGCTGTTCAGGAGTTCTTCACATCTCAGCTGTCAGAATCAAACTACTGCTTCAGCTCAGGTTTTGAGCTTATATCCTGTAAGCCCATCCCTCCTCTGTGTCCTGGTTGCCTCTTACGACACATGCAGACTGCTCTATCTCAGGCTTTACCTCCTCTTAAAGTAGCAGGAGCACCAAGCCTCCTGCTACAGTGACACTGGATACTGGGCAAGATAGACCTATGGTCTGACCCAGGAAATGGCAGTTCTTGTGTTCTTTATGTTCTTATAAATGCTTTACAAATGGGCTCTTCCATCAATGTGGAATTTCTAAGTCACTTTATCTCTTCCAGTATTGCCATAAAATTTCGCTTTTCCTTCAGTCCAGACCTCATTCACTACTGAACCCTTTCAACTTCCTTTCCAAACTGCCTCAGCAACAACTACATTACTAGTTTTACATTCGACTTTTCTACATAAGAGAACATCTCTGTACACCGTTTTCCTTTTCTACCTGTATGAGAATAATTGACACAATTCTGTGCAGCATTCTGTCTCTCATCCTCCTCTCCAAGCAGTGATCAGAAATACTGAAGGACAGTGTATGAACCTAGCCTGTATTGTATAGTGGAAAAAATAGTAGATACTTAAGGACTGACAGGTAACATTCTTTTTAAGAGAGAGGGTCAATTTCCAGTAAAACAGTTGCTATCAAACCACTGATAGGGACGTTAAAGGATAATAGATGCAGGAGTACTGTTATTTCTTAAATGTATGCCCTTCTGAGCTGTCATATTAACCCTAGACACAGTGGATCAAATTCATCCTGTCAGTACTGACTGCCATTGAATTACACCAGGGATGAATTTAGCCCACTAATTCTAAACTTTGTTGAACGGTTAGCTCATGAAACCACACAGTTAAGCAGGGTCAGGAAACAGCTTTAACATGTTTGCAGCTCAGCTCTAAAGGGAGAATTAGATATTCCAGCAGTGTAAATAAGTGACCTCAATGGACCTGCCCTAATTTACACCATAGCAGTATGTGGCCCAAAGCGTATGGAGTTGAAAAGCAAAGCCTATAAGCAGGAGAAGATGTATTTTGTTAGAAAAAAGGTCAAAAGACTGCTCAAGGACAAGAGAGATAAAGAAGTCTTTGCTGTGGCATCTGCCTGAACAAAGACTGAGGTTTATTTTAAACTCAGACATTTATTTAAAGATATTTTATTATATTTGGCAAGCCCCTAGGACCACCCATTCTATTTCTTCCTAGCTACGGGGAAGGTGGTGATCCAATTGTTGTCATTAGGTATCATAAAATTGATTCAGCTCTTTGGACCACTCTCACAACTACTTTTATATTCACTCCCAATAGGATATTGTGGCTAACTTAACAAGGCAGTGCTTTTTTTTTTTCAAGGACAAAGGATTGGATGGTATTTCTAGATGTTCCATGAGATACTACTTTACACAGGATTTTTTGTTGTTGTTGAAAATCCTCTCTCCACCCAAATAAAACAAATCAATGCTGAGTTGAACTGCTATTGCTGGTTCACATTGAACAATGGAATTTAAAAGTCAGATCCTGAGCTGATGTAGACTGACAGAGCACTTCGGGGCAGTGATCATTTCTTTGTTATTTATTTCCATAACACTAGTACAATGCAAACAACATCAACCAGCACAGTTAAATAGGCATGACATTTATCATATTTTCTTTCATGCAACAGACCTTTTCTGCAAAATTCAGCTGCTGGAAATTGGGGTTCACATTATAAGCAAGGAACTCCAATAATAATAAGTGAAAGTAATACTGCCCTTGCTGCATTAGGGTCAACACAGTGAGCATATGGGACTCCCTAGATGCTATCTGTGGACATTTTCTCTTTCCCCCCAAAAGAGGTTCCTGCTACAGAAGCTACTACTCTGTTACTTACTGCTACTTACCAGTATTTTCAAGAGAAGATCTTTTTTTTCTTCATCTTTCAAAGCCAAAGTGTATATCTTATTTAGGGGTAGGTTATATGCAGGAAGACACAATATAACAAATATAGCATGTCAAGAGGAGATGACCAGAGGAGATGCTCTGCTGGACCTGGTCCTGGCCGCAGGCGACGACCTGGTAAGAGGCCTCCAGGTTCTTGACCACCTGGGCAATAGTGATCATCGCGTGCTGGAATTCACCATCCAGCGTAGAGTGTCAAGGGCCCGCAGCAAGGTGGTGGCCCTAGACTTCAGGAGGGCCAACTTCAGTGAGATGAGGAGATTAGTGGGAGAGGAACTGGGGTCCTTGAGGGAAGAGGAACTCAGCGTCCAAGAGGAGTGGTCGTTCCTTAAGGAAACGATACTCGGGGCCCAAGGGGTGTCCATCCCGACAAGAAGCAAGGCGGGCAGGAGTGTCCAAAAGCCCCCCTGGCTCACCAAGGGTGTCCGGGAATGCCTGCTTGCCAAAAGGGTGGCGTACGCCCGGTGGAAGGGGGGTGTAATCTCCAAAGAGGAGTATACCTCCTCTGCTCGGGCCTGCAGGCGGGCTGTTAGGAAGGCCAAGGCGGAGATAGAGCTCGGATTAGCGTCCAGGATTAAGGATAACAAAAAGTCCTTTTTCAAATATATTGGGAGGATGAAGAAGGCGCCGGGTAATGTGGGGCCCCTGCAGGATATGCGGGGCAATCTGGTGGTTGCGTCAGAGGATAAAGCAAATCTCTTTAACCAATTCTTCACCTCCGTTTTCTTGTGCAGGGACCGGGACTTCCCTGCTGTGATAGAAGCCGGACGCGAGGGGATCGCCTTCAGACCTCAGGTTGGGGAGGACCGGGTTAGAGAGCTTCTGGAGGGGCTGGACGCGTTCAAGTCAGCGGGTCCGGATGCTCTCCACCCCAGGGTGCTGAGGGAGCTGGCTGGGGTTATTGCAGGGCCCCTGGCACGGCTCTACGAGCGATCGTGGTGCTTGGGCCAGGTGCCAGACGATTGGAAGGTAGCTAATGTGGTCCCCATCTTCAAAAAAGGGAAAAGGGAGGACCCGGGCAATTATAGGCCCGTCAGTCTTACCTCAATCCTGGGGAAGCTCTTTGAGAAGATCATCAAGGAGCACATTTGTGATGGGCCGGCATCCGAGATGATGCTCAGGGGCAATCAGCATGGATTTATTAGGGGGAGATCATGTCAGACCAACCTGATTGCCTTTTATGATCAGGTCACAAAGGCCATGGATGCAGGTGTCGCGGTGGATGTAGTCTTTCTGGACTTCAGCAAGGCCTTTGACACCGTCTCTCACCCCATCCTAATTAGTAAACTAGGCGACTGTGGCATAGATGCCTACACGGTCAGATGGATTGCAGATTGGCTGAAGGGTCGCACTCAGAGGGTGGTGGTGGATGGATCATATTCGACTTGGGGGGAGGTGGGTAGTGGAGTCCCTCAGGGCTCGGTCCTGGGCCCTGCGCTGTTCAATGTCTTCATCAGCGATCTTGATGTTGGGGTGGAGAGCAACCTGTTTAAATTCGCTGATGACACCAAAATTTGGGGGGAGGTGAGCACGCTAGCAGGGAGAGAGAGATTGCAGAAGGATCTGGATAGGTTACAGGGGTGGGCAGACAGGAACAGGATGCGTTTCAATACGGACAAGTGCAGGGTGCTGCACTTGGGTAGTAGGAACCAGCAGCACACTTATAAGATGGGGAGCTCCCTACTTGAGAGCACGGAGGCGGAAAGGGATCTTGGTGTCATTATTGACTCCAAGATGAACATGGGCCGACAATGCGAGGTCATGGTTGGCAGGGCTAACCGGACCTTGTCGTGCATCCACAGGTGCATCTCGAGTAGAGCCAGGGAGGTGATCCTCCCCCTCTATGCGACGCTGGTCAGGCCGCAGCTGGAGTATTGTGTCCAGTTCTGTGCGCCCCATTTCAGGAGGGATGTGGACAACATGGAGAGGGTCCAGAGGAGGGCCACCCGCATGATCCGGGGACAACAGGGCAGACCCTACAGTGAGAGACTGCGGGACTTGAACCTATTCAGCCTCCACAAGAGAAGGCTGAGGGGGGACCTGGTGACCGTCTATAAACTCACTAGGGGGAACCAGAAGGGTTTGGGGGAGACGCTGTTTCCCCTAGCCCCTGCTGGCATAACAAGGAATAATGGGCACAAGTTGATGGAGAGGAGGTACAGATTGGACATCCGAAAAAACTACTTCACAGTCAGGGCGGCTAGGAGCTGGAACCAACTTCCAAGGGAGGTGGTGCTGGCCCCTACCCTGGGGATCTTTAAGAAGAGGCTGGATACTTACCTGGCTGGACTCATTTGAGTCCCGTTTTTGTTTTTAGGGTGAGTGGTTTTGTTTGTGTTTTTGGGTTGTTCTCCCGCCCTGGCGGGGGGTCGGGCTAGAAGATCTATTAGGTCCCTTCCGACCCTGAAACTATGAAACTATAAGAGATATGGCAAATAATTGAATTCTTGGCATACAGCAAAAGCCAAAACAAATAAAACTTTCCAGTTGACCCAAAACACTGGTTTTGTTTCTAAGTTACTTTGAAGCCTCTTTAGCCTTTTATTTCATTTCTGCAAATTTTTAACGGAAAACAGTCCTGCAAAATGGACAACTGAAATGCTATATTAAGAAAACATGAAAAGAAAATATTTTTACTTCATATGATTTTTCCAGTTCAGGCAAAACACTTTGCAAAACATGATCCAAATTTGGGAACAATTTGAGTTCTTTCAAGACTGCAATTTTCAGCCAATAAATGATTAATCAAAAAGAAAACAAAAAAGCAGTTCAGTCTAGCTAACAATCCTTATCCACCAGCTGAAGATCTGCTTCTTCATGTATTTTTTCCATCTTACACAAATTGCTAAGGACCCAACTCATTCCTTACAATTCAGAAGTTTTGTTTTCATTTTGCCCTCCAAGTCAAGAGATGTGAAATTTGGGATTGGGTTTTTTCCACCTGATTTAGGGTTCCATAGAGAAGGGTCAGTAAATCTACTACATGGACCACCTGGGATAAAAGTAGTACAGGAGCAACAAGAGCTATGGCAACCTAAGCGTTTTAGAGGAAGTCTGGGGGACAGAGATCTGAGATTGTGGAGTGTGCACTGAGCACATACGGCCTGTGTCAGGGTTTTCTGGAGTGGGGTTTACAGATACTCCTACATAAGGATTCTTGGTGTATAAGTAGTGCAGAAGGTTATAAAAATCTGGAAGTGGAGTACTCACACATTGATACAGTACTTACCTGTGCCAAAAGTATTTACATGAACTTGGCATGGAAAATATATACACATTAAGGATTTCTCCCTTCTAGTTGTAATCAGGATTATTCTTTATTTGCCTTTGTGCAATGGCCTGGACTGTCAGTCAGTGGATCTACTCACTGATTCAGGATCAGGCCCTTTGTATGTGTATGTGTGTGCATGTGTGTGTATGCGTGAGTGTGCGCACACGTGCGCATGTTGGTTATTATATTGCCAGTTAGATTTATTATACCTTGAGCTCTGTGAAGAACTAGTTTCATAGTTTCATAATTGGTAGGGATGGAAGGGACCTGAGCAGATCATCAAGTCCGACCCCCTGCCGTGGGCAGGAAAGAATGCTGGGGTCAAATGACCCCGGCTAGGCGATTATCTAGCCTCCTTTTGAAGACCCCCAGGGTAGGGGCAAGCACCACTTCCCTTGGAAGTTGGTTCCAGATCCTAGCTGCCCTGACAGTGAAGTAGTGCCTCCTGATATCTAGCCTGAATCTACTCTCAGTCAACTTATGGGTGTTATTCCTTGTTACTTTCAGTAGTGCTCAGGGAAACAGGGACTCCCCCATTGCCTGCTGGTCCCCCCTGACCAGTTTATAGATGGCCACCAGATCCCCTCTCAGAACTGGATGGAGTACTCAGACTGCAGCCTGACCAATGTCGCATAGAGGGGAAGGATCACCTCCTTGGACCTGCTCGTGATGCATGACAAGGTGCAATTAGCCTTACCTGACCGTGTCCTCACATTGGTGGCCATGTTCATCTTGGAATCAATAATGGCTCCAAGATTCTTTTCTGCCTCTGTGCTGATGAGAAGAGAGTTCCCCAGCCTGTAGGTCTGCTGCTGGTTCTTCCTCCGCAGGTACAATACCTTGCACTTGTCAGTAATGAAACCCATCCTCTTCTCATCCGCCCACCCCTGTAACCTGTCCAGATGTAGTTGCAGCCTGTCCCTCTTCTCTAGAGTGCCCACTTCTCCCCACATCGTAGGGTCATCCGCAAATTTGAACAAGGTGCTTTTCAACCCCTCGTCCAAATCGCTGATGAAGATGCTGAACAGTGTGGGCCCGAGGACTGAGCCCTGTGGGACCCCACTGCCCATATCCCTCCAGGTTGAAAATTACCCATCCACCACCACTCTATGGGTGTGGCCCTCCAGCCAATTGGCGACCCATCTGACTGTGTAGGCATCGACACCACAGGCACCTAATTTTTTAATGAGAATGGGATGAGGGACAGTGTCGAAGGCCTCCCTAAACTCCAGAAAGACTACATCCACCGTGACACCTGCATCCAAGGATTTTGCGACTTGGTCATAGAAGGCCACCAGGTTGGTCTGACAGGACCTGCCCCTAATGAACCCATGTTGGTTGCCACTAAGCATAATCTCCCCTGCTGGTCCCTCGCAGATGTGCTCCTGGATAATTTTCTCAAAGAGCTTCCCCAGGATGGAGGTAAGACTAATGGGCCTATAATTTCCTGGGTCCTCCCTCCTCCCTTTTTTAAAAATGGGGTCCACATTAGCCCTTTTCCAGTCCTCTGGTACCTCACTAGAGCACCACGAGTGCTCGTACAGCTGTGCCAGGGGTCCCGCAATGACCTCTGCTAATTCCCTCAGCACTCTGGGGTGGAGATCATCAGGACCTACTGATTTGAACACATCTAGTCCCACCAGAAGTTCCCTGACTAGGTCCTCACTGACCCTGGGCCTGGCTGCGCCTCCCCCAGGTCTGTCAGGGATCCCAGTGTGGGGGGATGACTCAGTCCCTGCTCAGAAAAACGGAGGCAAAGAAATTGTTAAAGACATTAGCTTTGTCATCTGGTGTAATGACCAGCTTTCCTAGCGTGTCCTGCAGAGGCCCCACATTACCCGGTACCTTCTTTTAACCCTCTATGTATTTAAAAAAGGACTTCTTGTTATCTTTGATCCGGGTCATAGATTCATAGATTCAAAGATGTAGGGTCAGAAGGGACCTAAGTAGATCTGCAAGTCTGACCCCCTGCCATGGGCAGGAGAGAATACTGGGTTCACATGACCCCAGCTAGATAATTGTCAAGTTTTCCTCTTAAAGACTCCCAAGGTAGGAGCCGGCACCACTTCCCTTGGAAGTTGGTTCCAGATCCTAGACACCCGGACTGTGAAGTAGTGCCTTCTGTTGGAAGGGACCACAATGGATCATCATGTCTGACCCCCTGCCTCTGGCAGGAAAGAGGACTGAGGTCAGATGACCCCAGCCAGGTGACTATCTAGCCTCTTCTTGAAGACCTCCAAGCTAGGTGATAGCACCACCTCTCTTGGAAGCCCATTCCAGATCCTGGCCACCCTTACTGTGAAAAATTTCTTCCTAATATCTAACCTAAATCCACTCTCAACTAGTTGAACACCCGTTATTCCTAGTCACTTCCTGAGGCGCCTTAGTAAACAGCGCTTCCCCTATTCCCCATTGACCTCCCCTAATAAATTTGTAGGTGGCCACAAGATCTCCCCTCAGCCGTCTCTTGTGAAGGCTGAAGAGATTCAGCTCTCTAAACCTCCCATTAAGGCCACTAATCATGCGAGTGGCCCTCCTCTGGACCCTCTTGAGATTCCC
>NW_005842466.1:852027-860010 GCF_000455745.1 Alligator sinensis
CCACCTGGGTTAGGTGGAGGTCCTGCACACAGTGTAAGAACCTCCATGAGCAGCTTGCTTTGGCTGTCTGCTCCTCCCAGCAGATATCTGGGTAGTTTAGATCTCCCATGACCACCGCCTCCCTCACCTGTGTGGCGTCTGCTAGCTGTCTGGAGAATACATCATCTAGCTCTTGATCCTGATGAGGAAGCCTGTAGTAGACCCCCAGAACCAAGTCCTTTTCCCCTGGCCCCCCCTGGATCCTGACCCGCAATACCTCGGTGTTCCCCTCCTCCACCCCCGCCTTAATGGTAGAAGACGTATACTGCTCCTTAACATAGAGTGCTACCCCCCTACCTTTTTTCCCCACTCTGTCACACCTATACAACCTATACCCCTCAATGCCTACCGCCCAGTCATGTGTAGAATCCCACCATGTTTCAGTTAGTGCGACTAGGTCATACTGGGTGCTAGCAAGAGTGTGAGCTCCTCTTGCTTGTTCCCCATACTCCTGGCATTTGTATAAAGACATTTTAGTCCCCTAAAGGGGGCTCTTGGTGCCCCTGTGCCTTGATGGTGGGTGTTCCCTTTATTACTTATCTGATGTGGTCTGGTGCCTTGTTTATGGCTTACCAACCCCTTAATACTTACCTGGTGTGATCTGGCATCTTGTTTGTGGTTTACCAACCCTGGGCTCTCTTCGGCCACCGGTTCCCCGACCCCCATTTAATGTCCAGTCTGAACCTACTCTCAAACAACTTATGTCCGTTATTCCTTGTTACTCTGGGAGGTGCTCAGGTGAACAGGGTCTCTCCCATTCCCTGCTGTTCCCCCCTGGTAAGTTTATAGATGGCCACCAGGTCCCCTCTCAGCCTTCTCTTGCAAAGGCTGAACAGGTTCAGATCCCGTAGCCTCTCCTCATAGAGTCTGCCCTGCTGTCCCCAGACAATGTGAGTGGCCCTCCTCCGGACCCTCTTGATGTTGGCCACATCTCTCCTGAAGTGCGGTGCCCAGAACTGGACACAGTACTCCAACTGTAGCCTGACCAGTGCCACATAGAGGGGGAGGATCACCTCCTTGGCCCCGCTTGTGATGCATCTGTGGATGCATGACAAGGTGCAGTTGGCCTTCCTGACTGCATCCTCACATGGGTGGCATATGTTCATTTTGGAATCGATAATGACTCCCAGATGTCTTTCTGCCACTGTGCTTTTGAGAAGGGAATTCCCCAGCCTGTAGGTATGCTGCTGGTTCTTACTGCCCAAGTGCAGTACCCTGCACTTGTCAGTATTGAATCCCATCTTATTCTCATTTGCCCACCCCTGTAACCTGTCCAGGTCCAGCTGTATCCTGTCCCTCCCTTCTAGCATGCCCACCTCACCCCAAATCTTGGTGCCATCAGCGAATTTGAACAGGGTGCTTTTCACCCCCTTGTCCAAGTTGCTAATAAAGAGATTGAACAGTGCAGGCCCGAGGACCAAGCCCTGGGGGACTCCACTGCCCACATCCCTCCATGTTGAATATGACCCATCCACCACCACTCTCTGGGTGCAGCCCCCAGCCAATTTGCAAGCCATCTGACTGTGTAGGTATCAATGCCACAGTTGCCTAGCTTTTTAATGAGGATGGGGTGGGAGACAGTGTCAAAGGCCTTTCTGAAGCCCAGAAGTCCTGAAGTCCAGAAAAACTACATCCACCGCAACACCTGCGTCCAGTGATTTTGTGACCTGATCGTAGAAGGCAATCAGGTTGGTCAGACAGGACCTGCCCCTAATGAACCCATGCTGGTTGCCCCTGAGCATCGTCCCCTGTGCTGGTCCTTCCCAGATGTGCTTCTGGATAATCTTCTCAAAGAGCTTCCCCAGGATTGAAGTAAGACTAACGGGCCTATAGTTGCCTGGGTCCTCCCTCCTCCCTTTTTTGAAAGTGAGGACCACACATTGGCCTTCTTCCAGTTGTCTGGGTCCTAGTCCCAGTTCCATCTCCACCTTAGCCTTCCTAACAGCCCCCTTACAAGCTCAAACAATGGAGGTATAATCCTCCTTGGTGATGGCCCCTCCCTTCCATTGGGTATATGCCTCCTTTTTAGCTTTGAGATGATCCTAGTTGCTTTTGGTGAGCCAGGGGGGCTTTTGAGCACTCTTGCCCCCTTTGATCCGCATCAGAATTGTCACCCTTTGGGCTTGGAGGATAGTCTCCTTAAGCAACGACCACTCTTCTTGGACTCCCAACTCCCCTCCCCTCTGGGACCTCAGTGCCTCCCTGACTAGTCTCCTTACCTCATTGAAATCCGCCCTCCTGAAGTCCAGGGCTGCTGCTTTGCTGCAGGCCTTTGTCACCCTGTGCTGGATGGTGAATTCCAGAGGCGATGATTGTTATTGCCCAGGTGATCGAGAACCTGCAGTCCTCTCACCAGGTTGTTGCCTGTGGCCAGGACCAGGTCCAATAAGCCATTTCCCCTGGTGGGACCTCCTGGGTTAAATGAAGGTCCTGTAACATGGCTAGGAACTTATGTGAGTGGTCAGACCTGGCTGACTGCTCTTCCCAGCAGATGTCCAGCTAGTTTAGGTCACCCATGATGACCATGTCCCTTGACTTAACTGCCTCCACGATCTGACCTGAGAATTCCCAGTCCAGCTCTTCCCCTGTAGTAGACCCCCATTCCTCTGTAGTACACCCCCATCAAGTCCCTCTCCCCCTGATCCCCTTGTATTCTGACCCAGAGCACTTCAGTCTGCCCCTCCTCTGACCCAGTGCTGTTTGTTGAGGATGTGTATTGCTCTTTGACGTAGAGCGCCACACCCCCACGTTTCCTCCCCATTCTATCCCTCCTGTACAACCTATAGCCCTTGATGTTTACCACCCAGTCATGTGATGGATCCCACCAAATTTCAGTGAGCCCCACTATGTCTGGGTTTGTGTTAGCTAGCAGGAGGGCAAGTTCCTCCTGCTTGTTCCCCATACTATGAGCATTAGTGTAGAGGCATTTAAGGCCTCCTGAAGGTGTATGCACTGCCCCCCTAATCCCAGGACTATCTGGGTCCCTGTTTCTTACCTGGGTATTACTTGTGCTCATCACCTATCCTGGCTGGGCTGTTCTTTTGGGTGTCTCTTGGTTCGGTGTTCCATGGCTCCCTCCATCCTCATCCTTCCCTTCCCCTGATGAACCTAGTTTAAATCCCAGGTTTAAAACTATTTCCAATAGAAGTTGGTACCTTCACTTTTAGGATGTGGATGCCTAAGTGAAACACCACTTAAAATTTATCACTAACCAACTTCGTATATTCATCTTGATCTGATTCTCTAAAACAAAGCTAAGGATTGGAAACTGGCACATTGTAGCTGACCCTGATATCTAGGGTACAGTCTGCTGCCCTCTGGCAGTCACTCCCTGTGTACTCATCTATGTGGTGTCCCAAGTGACCAGTCTGTCTTTCCTACCGTGTCTTCATGTTGAATAATGTTTAGAGGGTTCAGCTCCTCAATTCCACCGGAGGGACACCTTAGGCCATCCCACTTCCATTCACATTTCTGGCCCAGTCTGTGTTTATCATAGTTTCATAGTTGGTAGGGTTGGAAGGGTCCTGAGCAGATCATCAAG
Organism: Alligator sinensis; assembly: GCF_000455745.1. Classification (NCBI taxonomy): domain Eukaryota; kingdom Metazoa; phylum Chordata; order Crocodylia; family Alligatoridae; genus Alligator; species Alligator sinensis. The sequence continues at coordinate 855,608 of NW_005842466.1, forward strand.
TCTGAACCCCTGCCATGGGCAGGAAAGAATGCTGGGGTCAAACTATCATCACAGCAACCACTCACTAGCCTTATGGGTTCACCAGTTTGCTAAGTTTCATAGGCTTATCAGGTTCCACTTGATTTTGTATTGCTCCCCAGGTCCTAACTTCCTCAGTCAGCTCTATGGGCCCTAGCCACCCAAAATCTGTTCCAAGAGCCCAAGCACCCCAATTCATTTTCACAGGCTCTAGCATCCCCAAATCCATTCCATAGGGGATTGCTCTCCCAGGGCCCTATAGCCGCTAACAAACCTGTAAATCAACACACAGTAAGCTCTTCCCCAAGTGACTTCACTGGTCTTCTGACTCCCATTATGCCATCTCATCCCTCGTGTTAGGCTCCTTCAGCCAGGAATCCTTGCCAAAAATAAGCAAAACACAAACAACTTCGCTCCCTTTGGGGTGACCTTTCCCTAGGCCTTTCCCTCTATCTTGCTGGCTATACCAGCACCCAGCCTGTCTAGGCTAACTCAAAGCGTATAGTTCACATTTTTCAGTTGGCATTTTGCCATTTGGAGTTGGGCATTTGGAGCTATCATCAGAGGTACAGCCCTGAGATTGGGGTAGAATATATAGCAGGTGGATGGTACCTCAGAGAAACTCCTCTGAAGCATGGGTTTTCTATCTGATTTCCCCTTACCATTCATAATAGGGACAGGGAAATAGTAATTCACTGGTGATTTATATTAGAAATAAACTATAACTGTTTCCCCTGCTACTTCATTTGTATTCCCCAATGTGAGTATAATGTCTATGTTGCAATGTATTCCTACAGACATCATAGTGCTACATTTTGCTCCAAACCCATGGGTTCTTTCTACTGACGTTCTGACCATTATTAAAAAATAAACATGTATCAATTTTATTATTATTTTTAATCTGGTGAAAAGGAGAGCAGTTTGGAAATAAAACACTATAGCGTGGAAATTAAACATTTAGAAATAAACATTCATTTCACAATGAGATTATTTCATTACACCTCTCAAGTGCTTCACAAGTGCTGGAAAACTGCACCTTTTCATGCAAAAATCTATAAATTATAGACACGGAACTCACATTTTCCTGAGGCTATAAGTAATATTTTTTGCAGCGTTAAGACATTTGGATCACAGACAAACCTGGGTTATCTGGATGTCAAATGATCTGATAGTTAGATGCCTTGAGCAAGTGTTTCAAAATGACCTGGTAGTTGTTTTACCTACTTGAGGTACCACACAAAGAACTTTCAGAGCACAGGTGTACAGAATTTTCTGAACATTGAGGGATATTTAAATATTGGAAGTTAGACACCTAAGAAAAGAGGCTAGCAAATTCATTAAGTGCTTCTGAAAATTCTTACTTTCCAGGCTCTGAAAACCATACCTACATACATATCTATATATCTGGAACTACCTAAAGCTCCTGTTATTTGAATGTAGTGGATCTTTCCCCAACAAGCTGGTGGGGAGCTGGAATAATCTGGGTTTACCTGTATGTAAAACTTGTAATTAATCTCTTAAAACTCTTTTGAACCAGCAGTTTGAGAGGCATATGACACATTTCATTGGCAGAGCTGATGACAAATAAAAGCAAATGAGAAGAATTCCAAATCATTCAGTGCAATATACATTATATGCAAATGTTCATATTCCAGTTTAATCTTTAAAAACAATACAATTTGGGAACAAATAAGGACTAATTCACAATTACCATGACTTTCACACAAGGGCTGTTATTGTATTCCAGTTCACAGTGTATTTCTGCATAGACACTGATATATACTGTAAAAATTATAGCTATGGTACAAAACAAGTACAATGTGCTTCTTAATCAAAGTATGTAGAATCTAGTTACATTAATCATCACCGTTATCTTTTTATTACACTATGTTATAAAAATACAAATTCATAAAAAGTAAACTATTTTCTGGAAAGAAGCTGTTATCTCTGGACTCTATACCCTTTAATGTTTTATAAAATCAACCTTTCATTGCACATTTCCACATAATATGATATTTATTGGTTCCCAGGAATCACTGTATCAAATCTATATCCCTGCATGGTCAAAATCCTGGTTATTTAATCTTCTCCTCAACTGACTAGATATCATTTGCAGTGGCTAGTATATTTTGTATGTAAAGTCTAGTTTACCATTGGAAAATGTATAAGTAAATGGAATGAAAGAGGCATAAATTCATTGTGTTGCTACTACCCTATGTCAAACCTGGACATAGATAATAAACTGACAGCTGCTTTTTATAGCATATGAAAAGTGAATTAATTGCATACTCCATTTGATCAAATAAACTCTGTATGTGGCTATAGGGCATACTCTCAATAGGAACAGTAGTACTGATGACACAGCACTTGAATTAATCCCAAGGGGACACGACAATGCTATGACTACTGACTAATGACACACATTACAATGCAGGTAGGTACAAGTATGATTTTAAAATTCTGTACCTTAGGCAAAGCCATAGTATTTCCCATATTTGTGCTAATATTTAACAAACTATCTGGTCGGAATATCTTTTTTTCTTTTTTCACTGTGCACAAATGGTTAAGATAGTTTCATGCACACGGTTCCCTGAATTCATTATGCTTTCACTGGATATGGAATTACATTCATTTTCCATTTATCTTAGAATACCAAATCATAATATACAAGATAAGAATATGTTGCCTATTAACATCCGTAAACTGCAAATGGAAAACAAAGAGCTTTTGTTTTAATCTTATCTGCATTAAACATGAAATATTAAGCATCTCCTTATTTCTTCTCTAAGTGGCTTCATAGACTAGAAGATGTTTTCATTGCTGAGACCATGAAATGAAGGTAGATACAGAATAAGTGCTCTAGTTTATTAATTGAAAGGCCTCAAACAGTGCACAGTATCAGGTTTTGAAAACAGAGAAAGTTCTGGCAAGCTTTGAAAACACTGGAAAACAGTGATGTCTTGATTTTTTGAGGGTTAGGCTACAAAGCAGCATATATAGCCAGACCCAGCATTAGACTTGAGGGGCCCAGTGCACAAGGAAAAACATGGGCTCCTCTTTCTGCAATTATCCCATGTTGGATGCTATGTATTGTTCTTCCATACATAGCACCTGATATATTTTAATAGGGTCTTCCTGGCCTGGGCCTGGGGTGGGGCCATTAACTCAACTGTTTACCCCTTTAACAGACTCAGTATATAGTTCCTCAACTCTACCCTGAACCGTTTCTCAGTATTTTTAGAGCGACATCAAGATACCAGCTGATTAGGACAATCAGGTGATAGCAGGAGCGAAGCATAAGAATACAATGACAATTCAAACCCAACAGTAACATGCTATTTATACTAGGGAGCATCACAAAAGCTTGCTATGGGTACAGACACATATATGTTTGGAGCCATTTCAAATGGCGAACACACCAAAGAGGCAGCAGCTGCTACACTGTAATTGTTATGTGTGGATGAGCCTGGAATGATACAAATGTAGCCAAACCGGACTGGATGAACAGTGTTAAAGCTGGAGCAGTTTTGCTACATGTGTGTTGTTCCTGGCTCCACACTTAACAATTAAAATGTAATAACTGCAGCTCTGTTGAAGTAGCTCCAACTGTATGTGTGCCCACCCTATGACATCTCCACCTTACCCATGCACACTCCCAGGCTGGAGGAATTAATGGATGGCTAGCTACTGTATTAGCTTGAATCCAAGATTATTTCAATTTTAAGATGACCCCCTTTTAGATTCTAGACATGGAAAATTTATACATTTGTCAATGTTTTCCATATTTAAAATCTAATTATTGGATGGGTATTCTGAAATTCATCCCCCATATCACTGCAACAGGAAAACAGTGAAAAGGGAATGAGCAGCAGCAGGGGGTAGATGGCCTGATGTACCTGTCCCTTGCCCACCTGCACTTTGCCTTCTGCCATCTGCATTTCCCTGCTCCCCCTGTGCCTGTTCCACTCTGGTGCTTGCACCCTGCAGTACCCACCCTCCCCTGCTACTTTCCATGCCACCTGCCTTTCCTTGCCACTTGGCCCCTGCTTGGCACCCCCTAGCTGCCTTCCCCCACACCCACCACCACTTACTGTAAGTTATGGTTCTGGCTCCAGCCCTGAATCCACTCTAACTTGGAGCACAGAGCACACACTAGCTCTGGCCTCTGCCTGATAGGCAGCAGTGGCACCAGCAGTGGCATACTTCCACTGGTTCCAGGACCAGGTTGGTGCCAGAGTTGGAACTGGGGCTGGGGATGAGACCAGAGCTGCCAGTACTGCTGTTGCTGGGCCAGGCAGGAGCCAGAGGTAAGTGGCAGTGGAGGGGAGGGGCAGAAGCAGCAGGGGGGAGGCAGTGTGGGGCAGAGATGGGGGGGCAGGTGGCAG
>NW_005842466.1:860027-862578 GCF_000455745.1 Alligator sinensis
AGGGGAAGAGGCAGTGGCTCCAGCCCTGAGCCAGAGCTGGAGCCACAGCAGCCACCTGAACTCGCTCCCCCCACCCCAACAACAACCTTGTGCTTGAACCCAAGACAAGGAGCAGGTTTCCCCATGCTGAAAATCGGGGGGGGGAGGGGGGAAGGGGAGACACCTCATCTTGGATTTGAGTAAATATGGTATGTCATCTTTCTAGTTACTGAAGCTGTATCTGAGGATAAGCTGATTTGCCAGTCCAGTCTGACTTACTCTCAATACTACTGGTTTATATGGTATGGTCATGTATACATTTTTCACATCCTTTAGTTTAAATGGAAGGACAAGAAAGCTAAATAAGAAACTGAAAAAGTAACATTAAACCTCAACTTAGAAATAAACATGAAAAAATCTATACAATTACTGCAAGAATAACATTGCAATTTTCTATAGTTTCCAGGAAGATTACAGAAAATCAATAGTGGAGGAACAACAACAACAATAAAAAAATCATATAAAAAGTTACTTTTTGTCACCAGTTAACTCAATTCATTCTACCAGTGTTCTCAGTGCTAATATTTTCAAGGTTGCAAATGTGTTGGTGCTCTTACAGAATCCAGAACCAAAGCTGAATGAATTATGCAAAAATAAACAGACCTTCCTACAGCTCTCTCCAAATGGGACAGATTTATTAGGCCTTTGGAATACTATTACAAGACCATATTCAGCTCTCTTTGTTTAGAGCCTCAGAACATCATTATGCGTACCTATAACGAGTCCATAATAAAGACATAGTAAAGCCAGACACCCAAGCACATTACATCAAATACTCTGAGGAGTCAGTAAAGGATCTCCTTCAAAGAAAGTGACTCCAAACAATCCCATTCTGAGTTCTACCTATCAAATAATACAGGATAATGATCTTATACACCACATTAAAGTGTTCCAAACATGGTGTGACATAACTTAAAAACATTAAAGGCAAAAAGCACTTAAAGGAAATATAAAGAATAGAATCTTATTTCATTTTTAAAGTCTTGTTGGGAAATAAATCAAAGAAAAATAGCTTAAACAGAACTCTTTGTTCCCAAAGTGAGAGAGTAATAAGCATATACTGTATTTACACATGAAAAAATATTCTGTTCAACATCTGTGCTCTAATTATATTGCTTAAATTATGCCTCTGTTCTGATCCCAATACATGCAGTTCCTAAAATAATTTACATTAATATATTACAGCATATTCATAAGCATTATGATCATACTAAATTACAGCACATGTATTCATACCAGACATTGATACTTTACCCTGTGGGTTTATGCGGTAGTGACCAAAATAATTTTGTACCATAAACTGGAGACATGAAATAAAGCAGAATGTAAATTATTACCAAAAAAAAAAACCCTCTTGAAAAATGTCATCACTTATGAACATGAATGGTCATATTCTTCCCAGCTTACTCACATGAAATGCTGCCTAATTTGTTAATAAAAAGAATTTAATCTAAAATTAGGCAAAAGGTAGGGCAGAGCCACAAGTTACCTGCATTCATGTGTCAGTAATACTCAGAGAGCGTTTACTGATGCCCACTCACTTTAACATAAAAAATCATTCAGAATTATTTCTTTTCACTAGGTGAAGATTTAACTGAAACACATTTAAATAATCTGTTCTACTGAGAAGATGCCATCTTGTTACCTGACCTGAGGGTAAAGAAAGTCAGTCATCCATAAGAGTTACCATAGGTAGGGCTGGTAGTATTACCTATTATTAAATTTCCCTGACACATTATGAGACCCTGTTTTCAGTTGCTTGTAATGTTGCCAAGCTGCAGCTGTTTGATCTGCAAAAATCCATGCTGGGCAGCCTTCGTTAGGCTTTTCCTTTTTTTTTTTTAATTTTTTTTTATTTTCAAGCTTTCAGCTGAAAGTAATTGTTCAGTCACTGTGAAATGAGAGGTGAGGAAAAAGTACTTTATTTGGCCCATTCTAAAAGAAACTCTGGCAATGGTTTCTTCTGAGAAGATTAACCCTTCCATGCTTGGAAGCAAACATGTAAAATTCGGGAGGGAGGTGGCCTTTGTGGCAGGGACATACTTTACACTTTCTGTGTTGAAGTCCATGATAAGCCTTGGTAAAAAAAAACCCATAGTTTGCACTCCCTTGACTTTACCAAGGTCCCCACACATCCTGTCTGGACTTGCTGTGCTACAAGTTGGTGCTGAGCAGGACTGCAGCTGTCGGCCACTAGACATGCTACCAGGGTGTGAGAGCATTGACCCTGCTCGCAATGTCTCTCTGCTGGACCCAAGCAGAATGGAGGAAAAGGGAGCTGCCTGATACAAATGCAAAGGGAATAAGATCCAGACCTAGGGAAAGGAAAAGGCATATAGAGTTGGGACAAGGAGAGGAGGTGGAGGAAGAGGGAAACTAGGATGGGGAATTAGAGTGAGACAGAGACATGGAGAGGGCTGGGCAATGAAACTGTATAGATTCATAGATGTTAGGGTTGGAAGGGACCTCAATAGATCATCGAGTCCGACCCCCTGCATAGGCAGGAAAGAGT
>NW_005842466.1:862887-871788 GCF_000455745.1 Alligator sinensis
TGTGGCGCCCAGAATTGCACGCAGTACTCCAACTGCGGTCTGACCAGTGCCCGATAGAGGGGAAGTATTACCTCCTTGGACCTATTCGTCATGCATCTGCTGATGTACGATAAAGTGCCATTGGCTTTTTTGATGGCTTCGTCACACTGCCGACTCATGTTCATCTTGGAGTCCACTAGGACTCCAAGATCCCTTTCCACTTCCGTGCCACCCAGCAGGTCATTCCCTAGGCTGTAGGTGTGCTGGACATTTTTCCTCCCTATGTGCAGCACTTTGCATTTCTCCTTGTTGAATTGCATTCTGTTGTTTTCTGCCCACTTGTCTAACCTTCCAGGTCTGCTTGCAGCTGTTCCCTGCCCTCCGGCGTGTCCACTTCTCCCCATAGCTTTGTGTCATCTGCAAACCTGGACAGAGTACACTTCACTCCCTCGTCCAAGTCGCTGATGAAGACATTGAAGAATATCGGTCCAAGGACCGAGCCCTGCGGGACCCCGCTGCCCACACCCTTCCAGGTCGAAACCGACCCATCCACCATGACTCTCTGGGTGCGACCCTCCAGCCAATTCGCCACCCACCAGACTGTGTAGTCATCCAAGTCACAGCCTCTTAACTTGTTCACCAGTATGGGGTGGGATACCGTATCTTGGTGGAGAGCAGAGACCGAGACTGAGGAACATGGAGGAAGAGACTGAAAGCATTGTGCATTGTGTATGAACTTAGACAGGGAACCAAGGGGAGATAAAAATTAAATATTAGTGGAGTGGATAGTGGACAAAGATGCAGATTGGACAATCAGAAAGAGGGTAGAAAAACTGGGCATACATGGGCAAAGCAATTAAAGAAGAGACTAAGGAAGAGACAGGAACGGGATGTGGACAAGTTGGAGGGGATGGGGTGGAAGTACCTGTGCTTGCTGCAAACTGTATGCATCTGTTCAAAGCCTGGAATGGGACCTAAGATTTCCAAAGCCCATGACTACTCTGCTGTCAGCAAACCTTTGAAACTCACAGACAAAGAGTGTATCTAGTCCTTCTCCACTGCTAGTCCACATAAAGGATCACAACTTAATTATTCATTCACCTCAAGTGGTAGACATCTGCCAAGGCACAAACTGTACTGAGGACTCACACAAACCTATATTACAAGATTATCATTAAGGTTGCTTTTTAAACATTGTAAAGTGAGGAAGTGCCAGAATCGAGGCTGTCCATGAAAGTTACCTTGTTCTTGTAGTGTTTTGAAATATGATGAAGTTTTTTTTATGACCGCGTATTATTTATTCCAGAAGAACCTACCTCAAATAGTAGGTAGGTTCTTCTGGAACTACGTATCCTACAGTGCACAGGATAGACCCACTCTGGGGATGAATCAGGGCTTTGTGGTAAAGAAGACCTGCCTTTAGTACCTTTGTTTTTGCCCATGGTGTCACAGGGAACTTGGTTTCACCCTTGACTGTGCCAGAGTCCCCATGTAAAACTACAAAAATCACACCAAGTTTTTGGTGTAAATACCTCTCAAGGCTTGATGCTGAGAGATACTGAGCAACTCAAAGCCCAAGTGAGAGAGTTAAAGGAGCTCCCATCTTCTGCATCAGAGACCTGGGCCCTAAAAGACTAACCTTAATATTCTGTGGAGTTGCATCCTTCTAGCTGTCCAAGGATACAGGACTCCAAGTACAAGGCATTCAAGATTGTCCTGTCCCTTGAGTGCTCATATGGGGAAAAAAAGCAACCTACCTAAACTTAACCCTAACCACATATAGAATGTATAACAGATTTTAGGGGTCAAAAGGACCCACAGAATTAAATAGTTTGATCTTTCAAACACAAGCCATAGAATTTCCTGAAACTTGGAAGTTTGGCTAGAAATATACTGTGTGAGATATTCAACTGTATGTGCATTTGAAAGTGTGTACACACGTGCAAATACACAGACATTATACCCTTTCTAGTGCACACTGTCTTCTCTATGTGTATCTCTAGGCTTAGAATATAAGTGTAATGAACATCCTTCTGGTTGTAACCAGGGACTGAACAGGCAATGAAAGGAATGAATATATTAGTCCTTACAGTCAGTACTAAAAAGGGGCTAAGCCCATAAGTGGTAAAGCATGTCTTTTCAACAAATAGAGGCTCTTAATTCCCAGATATTTAGGTGTATGTGCTCCATACCTATTTCATGTGTATGTGCTCCAGACCCTTTCATTCAGACTAAGACTCATTTAATTATATTTATAATGATGAGTATCCTTTGTATGCATGCAGTAAACTTAGTTGAAATAGGAAAAAACTAAGGCAACCATAGAGAAATGGTGGGGGAGAAGAGTGGGAGGGGACCCCCCCACCCAAGGAAAAAATAACTATCTGAGAAATTGATTCTTTCTCTATGCATTGCTATAGTGGGTGAGGTCACTAAATGTTCTTCTTATACGTCTCTTGATCTAAGTACAACACAAAGAGCTGGAAAAAGGGAGGTGAAGCAATCAGAAGGGCAGGGTAAATTCATTCTGCATTGTATTACATGGCTATCACTTCCACCTCTGTGCAATGTATATGTGTATGCTTCATACATAATGATAAATTAGTATCTCTTCAATGCTTTGAAGATGTGTTTAAGGTATGTGTGTTTGTACATAGATATCGTACAGCAAAAAAGACTTGTTTTCCTTGGATGGTAAAAATAATTCACTGCCTGTTGTAAAGTTAGTGTTCAATTTACAGCTCCTATGTACTTATTATTCATCAAACTTGATTATATTGTAGTTTCTTTATGGATTCACTAAAATATACACTAATAAAATCACGTTTGCTTTTTATTATGGACTGTCTCCATGCACAAACATTGTAAGCTGTAAGGAGTTTCTGGTCATAGTGAGTGTAACACTAGATTATTCACCAATTAATGTATTTGTTATGCTATCTTTGGTAGTTGTTGCTAAAGAAAACGTGACAGATTTTTAGTGTCCTTCCAGCACTTTGCAAACATACTCTCTTTTTAGAGGCATTACATGTATTTCAGCCTCATAAGAGAAATAATTCAGTCTGGGTAAGCTATTACAATTTACAACACTTCTCCCTATCTGATGTTATACAACTGGCTGAGAGAAGATTCTGTATTAGAAATTCACTAGATACTTGGTGCCTTATCTTGCTATTGATCCCTTGAAGTCAACAGGCTTGGATACAAAAATCAATGGCAGAATGTGACCCAGAGTGCTTTTACAAAGCTAAGACAGTGCAAAAATTATCCATAAGCATCCACTTCACACACAAAGTAAAAGAAAACGTGTATTAAAGGGACAGATTTTTAAAGGCATTTAAAATGCCTTTGTCCCATGTAAATCAGTGGAAGCAAGGCCTCTAGATACCTTCAAAAATACGATCCAAAGAGCCCACTACATACAAGTGCAGAGGATTGCTTCTGGACAGATGCATACCATCAAGGGGCATTAATGCACATGCTCCTGTGGGTGGTGAGAGGGGGCACTTTAATCAGAATGGCTCTGAGAGCTGCTCTAATTAAAGCATCCAGAGCATCTTGTGTATCAGTGTCTCCATGCTTAAAAATGGCAGCGGGGGCGCTTTATCTAAAGCTTGTTGAACGAGCTTTAAACTGCAGATGGAAACGATCATTTTCACCTGATATGGCCACAGAAAACAGTTTATAGCTGTGACCAAACACAAGTGCATGGCTGCAAACAGCTTAAAAAATGACTGATTGAGTGAAAATTGACCCCTTATTGTATAAGATATCAGATAAAGATGTTACAAAATGTAGCATCTTTTGTAACTTGTGCCTGCGGGGCTCCCAGCTTGCCACTGTTTTCAGAATGGGAGGGGGGGAAAGGGAGCAGAGGAAGTTCAGTCGAGGGGTGGGGTTTAGCCCCCACTGGATGGTGGGGCACCTGTATTGCAGCATCCCGAGGTGTGGGGGGGGGCTCCAATTCACCCACCCCACCATTCTGGAGAGCCCCAAGAATGAGCTCCCTTTGCTGCCTTTCCCCTCTCCCATTCTGAAAACAGCAAGCATGGGCAGAGAGCCTGGCCACTGCTATGGGAACCTGGTTGCAGCCCAGCTAGATTCCCCTCTCCCCGGGAACCAACAGTGAACTTCTGTTTGGTCTGGGGTAACATTGTAATGCAGCAAAAATTGTTCTGAGTTACAGCTGGAAGCTGCACTTGTGTCTGCACCCTTAGATACAGCACCCCTGCCACCATTTTTAACCGCAGGGATGCTGACACACAAGACACTGGAGTCTGCCGGTGCGTGGTATTTACCGCATGCCAGCAGACTCAATTAATCAAGTCTGCTCCAATGCACTGTAATTACAGCGCATCGGAGCACTCCTTGTGTATAGACACCCATGTTGCTCAGGGCTTGTGTGTAGACACCCATGATGCTCTGTCATTGTTAGGATGAGATTAGTCAGCAAGGGGAGAGAAAGGTTGGTCAGGAATGATGCAGTGGTAAAACACAGGGAAAAGTCTTCCCACCAGGCTTCAGCAAATACATTACCGGAAATAATACTGAGATTGGATTAAGGGAAGATATAGGGGATTTTACAATTCAGACCCAGAAAGCAAATCTTGTCAGGAAAAGTAACATTTGCCAGTAGGTGTGGCCTCTATTTAAGTCCCTTTAGTGGAGTCTAATTCTTTACCAGCGAAGTGGTAAGATCATGACTCCGTGGAGAGCAGTAACCTGGGAAAGAAGTGTTGTTAACCTTACAGTGGGGATATTGATCCTTATTAGGAAATACAATATTAGTCTAGTGCATACAGTAGATTATTACATACCATAAGAAACACATCATGTACATCTTAAATGGTGTTAGACACTATGCTGATAAACACTATAGAAAACATAAATACAATGTCAGAGAAAATTTTGCCACACCATTTCATTAAGGGTAGGTCTAATAAATCAAATTATTTACTTTCATTTTAGGATGTAACTTCCCCTATGCTAGAACCATTCGGTGACAGTGGAAGAATGAAAATACTTTTTTTCCTGCATACTAATGTGTGATGATGATATGCTGAAGACGCATAGTCACCTGCACTATATGCCAGATCCCTGGAACTATTTGAGGTATATTTTTCAAAATTAACATGTAAGAGGAAAATAAAAACTCAGAGCTGTGAAAAACTCCCAGTTTTCCCTTTGTGACTATGCACTTTGAAAAGTGTTATTGCATTTTCATGACGTTCCACACTTGGGTGGAACCTGTTCATTTTTAACTTTCAGCTCTAATTCCCAACACAAACCACTCTTAAAATAGCATTCCAGCCTGCTGCCATGTTCATTACTTGAATTAATCATCTATGGATTTAGAGTCCTAAACCTTAAAAACTTTAACCCTTTTCCACATATGCAAAATCAGTTGCCTCACGTGTATGTACATTCACCCCACCATCACAGGGAAGTAAAAACTGTGCCCCATCCTAACATAGATTGCTCCATGCCACGTAATGGTAACAGAACGACTGTCACCCACGAACAGAACTTTTTGTTAATGAAAAATATCTTTAGGATTCAGCTGAGAGATATGTTTAATCAAGAAAGTCCCTGATGATTCTTTGAAGTGCTTTGGTAGGGAGGCTTTTTTTTTGCATGGCTAGTAATACTGGAGTTACAGTTTGGATGCCCACAATCTGGGTCCTGCTGTTGGATTATTGAACCTTCTAGCTCAAGGATTTCTCTAGACCTTTTAGATGTTGATGATTCTGCTTCTCGTTTACCCTATGCTGCCTTTCTCCCATTCTGGCAATATAACAGGGCCACAAAAGTTAATGTGTGCCTTTAAATAGGTGGGCCATAACCAGTGTAGTGCTACATCTAGCTCTGTGAGAGTAGGCACTTTGTTTCACGAACTTATAAACATTCAAAATGTTTCCAATTAACTGCATGGACTGATCTAAATAATCTCAGTTCTTCAAAGTGAAATAACACAACCAGTTCTCATTGAAATAGAATTGATCTCTTAGTCAAGTCTCTCTTTCTGGTGCAGAAAGAGTGATCAAAGATTACTAAGATTTCCAAAACTCAAACAACATTCCTACTATGTGCCTTGTCCACAGGAGTAAGGATTGTCTCAGGATGTTGAGCTCTGCCCTGCAAGATGTCTTGAGCACCTGCTGCTCAGCAGTATAGGCCTTGAAAGAAATGGAAAGAACCCAGATCCTTTGACCTACTCTCCCCAGGCAGTGGGGGAAGATGAGGGGTGAGGAGTTTGTTGAGGAAGCTAACAAATGAGGACCTTGGAGGACTAAATGGGGAGTCAATAGAGTTGAACAACTTTGGGTTACAATTTTTCTGAGGTATCAGATGTTTAGAACTCACGTGGATTAAAAACGGTTGGTGTTCCACGTCTCTGGAAAAAGCAGGACCTTCGTGCTTTGCAGGAGGTGCTTGGCATTTTGCAGGTTTGAGCCCTTGGTCATAAAAATATATATTCTATATATAAAAATACAGCAGATTTACTTGTAAAAGTCAATTCATAAGTGTCCCCCCCTCCACCCCCCCCAACTATGTTTTATGCATTCACAAAGATGTTCGGGATAGATTTCTGAACAGTGCAAAAGACTGTTTTATATTCATAAAAACATACGTTGTAGTACTTTTAAACACCAATTGGAAAAAAGCGGTTGAAAAAGTTTCACCCTCAGAAATTCTGGTCCGAGTCGAACTTTTGCGTAGCAAATTGTAAACAAACTTCTTAGACGGCTAAGACTTCTCATTTCTTTCCAGCTAAAGCAGTCTCAAACACATCAAGTCCTGCTTTGAAGTAAACCTGAGCTGAATTGATGCTGTTCAACACCTTTGACAAGGCTGCTTGAAGGGTCTCATTTGACTGATGTAGCTTGCAGTGTGCCAGCGCCTCTAGCAGTACTGAAAATTGGCTCGTCCTTTCATCCAGCCTATAAAGAATGTTTCTAAAAAAGAACAATGGAAAACAGTAAGCCCTTTCCTCAAACAGATAAAAACAATTACCCCATCAAAAGACATTGCGAATCCCTCAGAGTAAGAGCCACACTTTACAAATGATACACATTAGCTACAGTAAACCTAACCTGCAGCAAATTGAAGAGAGGATGTATTTATTTTTGTTTTGTTGGAGCATGTATGCCAAAATCATTGACAAACTCCATCAAAGACATCTTAGACTCCTCCCTGCCTATTCAGCCATTCAGAATTTCATCAGAATCGCATGCTGGAGCACAATTTATCTCCTTTGAAGTATTTTGCATTATCAAGAGTACTGCTTTTTTTTTTTTTTCTTCCTAGAAAACAGGTTTTAGGTATTACTGGCAACCTTGTACATGGAAAAAAAAATCCAATCTGCACACCTTATTTCACACCCTAAAGGTGAAAGTCTGGCTTCCTGAAGTCAAAAGGAAAAAACTCTCATTGACTGCAAAAGAGTGATTATTTTACCCATAGCCCTCTCTGATGTCACAACCACATTTAATGTTACACACTTAAAGCAGGACGTAAGCACAAGGAACGGCTAAAGTTGTATGAAATTACACGGGTTTTCATGTAAACATCCTTAGGATTTTTTTTTTAATGAAGAGAAAATCACAGAAATAGGAGTGGACTTGTTTAGTCAATCCTGCAGTTGTTATTGCAGCAACAATTACCATAGGACTCTTCGGAGATTTTGTCTGTGGAAGAACCACAATTTAAAGCTATTCAAAGATTTCCATGAGGCTCTGATACGACTCTGAAAGCAGGCTATAAATGTTATCTAAAACCAGATTTAATTATTATCCTAATTAGAGAAGCACATAAATAGCATAAATCTCCACCTGTGAGCTTCTCTGATTGTAAACCAAAGTGTTGGAAGTTTTACATAAAAAGGTGGCAGGTGATTCGATTACAAGACCTTTACCTAAACACATAGGGAGGAAGAAATTTCACAGAAAGAAAAGAAAACAGTAACAAAGAAACCAGGACAGTCTATATACTTCATTAGTAATCTAATTACATGACAGGCCCAGTGGCAATTCTAAATTAGTAATAAAACTGCCAGGGATATTCACCTAGAAGACAGAAGACCACAAAAGAGTATCTTTAGTAGATTACTATCAGCATTGTCTAATTACCAGTCTACAAGAGAGAGAGGTAATGAAGTGACAGGTTAAATGGTAGCTCAGTACAGACACTTAGGCTTAGGAATGATTTGTGTCTATCAGTTCATAAAAAAATATGGTTGGGAATAAAAGAAACCTTTTCAAATATTATACAAATCTATACATAAATCCCATATCTTTTTAAATGCATT
Source organism: Alligator sinensis (assembly GCF_000455745.1). NCBI lineage: Eukaryota > Metazoa > Chordata > Crocodylia > Alligatoridae > Alligator > Alligator sinensis. Next base: position 871,175 of record NW_005842466.1, read on the forward strand.
TCTTCCTAGCTGAACTCTTTCTCTTCTTTTCCTCCTATAACGAGTATATACATTATATAGTCATAGCACCAAAATAACCATTTGAGGAATAAGCATTGCACCCAACAGGAATACTCAGAGCATATGCTGAGCACTACAAACAATCTAACTATGGAAAAACTACACTAGTATTATGCTCATTTCTATGTTCTGTGCTAAACGTTGGTGTCACTTATGAATACAATATTTCCAAGCCTTAAAGGCAAATGGATTATACTCCATGCTTTCATTTGGGAATATAGTGAACTGTAACAGGTGGGATCTGAGCATGCTGACAGTCATAGGGCTTTTATGGAGGGTTTGGGGAATATCACCAACTTTGAGCTGGGTCCCAGAGCAGTTATACCCTTGGGAACACAAGGAAGAACAAAGACTGTTGCATGCATTATCACTAATCTTCTCTTTTTGAAGTCAATGCAAAAAGTTTCCCACTGATTTCAATGGGAATGATATCTCTAAGAAGCCCCATTTAGTATTTAATAAAGTGTATTGCATTATGCATGTCAGGGGCACTGAGGTCTGGTCATACCTCCAAGCCAGCAAACCAGGCCATAAACTACCTTAAGCAGCAGGAA
>NW_005842466.1:871819-886622 GCF_000455745.1 Alligator sinensis
GAGTCAGTCACTTTCCCTAGTGCTTTTAAGTCATATGGAAGAAGAGACTCCCTGTCTTTTTATTCATGTACTAATATTTCATTTGCAAGAAAAATAATAAAGACTTAAAATCATAACATTAATAAGTAATCAATTGTTAATGAAATGTTAATTGTAAAAATAATTACTTGTTACTATTACCAACATTAATTTTCAATTTAATTTGAATCGTCTTCAATGATTTTAAAAACAAGATTATGACATGCAACAAAATGTAGCTACAAAATTAGGATTTTAAACACATTTTAAACACTGAAAGGCAAATCCTGGTGCCACTGAAGTAAAATGAGAGTTTTCACAATGACCTCAATGAATCCAAGGTTCCCCTTGCAGCCAAAAACGTTCTATATGGCGAAAACTACAGAGCACCCAAATATATGTCCAGACTCTCACCTTGTATAAACTGGTATTGGTCACTTGACATTAAAGGAGAGATGGCAATTTACTCTAGCCAGAGAACTGGCCCATAGTGAAGAGATAGCAATCATAAGGTGTCAATATTTTGAGGCCTCCGAGAAATGGAATTTCTAAAAGAAGTGTTTGGGGTAATAGCTTCACCATTTTAAAGTTTACTGCAAATGAACCAAAAGGACAAAAATGTTTCTTTTCTTTATGGACCTAACCTGCACAACTCTGAGCATATTTTCTGTCTGCTATTGTTAGTCCAATGGCAGGCTGGTAACGGGCTATCGTATAAGACAAATACTTCAAGTCCCAGAACATCTGACTAGTACAAATCAGCATAGAAGAAGGGATATTTAGTTGTTTGATGAATGTAAGAAACAGGCAGATTTTATCATCATTTAAAAGAAAATCTTGACTTTTGCAATAGTAATATAATTTAGGCACGGTTGATATATTGCATGGCATTATGCAATCTATTTTTCGTGTTGATGTATGATAGTACTTTAAAAGAATAATAAGTAATTTTATAAGTGCCTGCTTTTTTCTTCCCAAATTTTCTGCCACAGATTCTCAACAGGACCATATATTTTCCAATTAGTTATTTTTGTATTGCAAGTGATACCACCTTTTTGTTGGATAAACTCATTTCTCTCTTGATGCATCCTCATGAGAGAGTCAATATATGTGATTTCACTTGGTATCTCTGCCTGTATTTCTTCATATGAAGGAACAGATATAATATTCCATTTTTGTCTTTCCATATTTGTATCAGTCGGTTAAAATTACAATTGAATTGAAAAATAAACTTCAGCCATTTAGCTGGCATACAATAGTGACATATGATTGCTACATATTTAGCCATATGAAAGATGCCTATGTACACTTTGTATAATTCAATCACTTTAACATTCTGTAATCAAAATCATCTTTGTAGCCTGCACATTTTGAAACAACACTACTTCCACTCTCTTACCTAACCACTTAAATATCTGCCTTCGTTTTCAACTATTTTGATCTTATAAAAATAATTCACACAGTCAGCCTGACCCACACAAAACACAAAGAGACTCCTGAAAGGAAAGTGTAATATATTATTGATGACACTAATGAAATTACAACACACATCACTCATCTTAATAGGTCTGTTTCAATGACACAGCACTGTGACCTGAAAAGTACAGCACCAAACTAGGAAACCTAATTAATAACTCCAGGCAGTACTACTGAAAGAGATAAAGCATCTTTATATAACTGACAAATCAGTCCTAAACTAAAGCAAAGGGAAATACAAAAATACAGGTTAAAAATAAAGGCAACCGTTCTTTTTATGAGTAATTTCCATGGCTATGAATATTCCCAGTGTTGATAAAAACAATGACCTGTATTTAAATTTTTTTGTATATACCCGCCTTTACCAATTTAGTATTACTCTGCATTAGACCTCATGACCAGAAATACCTGAATACTAAATCAAACTATTGACTACTATGATGTCTTTCAAAATAAACTAAGCTTCACATACAGTACCATTTATAAGGACCTGCTTTATTTCTAACAATTACCACTAACTATTGTTGGGCTTACGCGAAAGAATGGATTCTATGGTTAAAAGAAGATGACTGTATTTATCTTGTCATTGAAAAGGCTTATTTTACTTGGGAGACAATCATGTATGTAAGTAATGACAAACACATGAAGTCAATTATTATGCCATTTACAAATATCTTCTGATCAAAGAGCTCAGATTTGGACTATGCAGACATAGAAGTAATTACTAAATCATTGGGATGTGACAGCAAGTAAAAGGTCTCACATGAGATGAGTTCAGGTGGTCTCAACAGGATCACATAAAAATCACTTATGGGAAAGTGCAATGGGCACCTCTGTCTAGTCTAGTTACAAAAGTGCTGTGACTACAGCTGCCTCAAACACCCTTGCACGTTCATTTTGTTCGTCTTTAACTGCTTTGCACAGACTCTCTGAATGATTTCGGCACATCTGTTTTTCCTCCTCATCATGAACTTGGTCTGTTCTGAATATATTTTTCTCAAGGCACAGGATCCAGTCTCCTTACATATTTGCCTAATGTCAAGCACATTGCTGGTGAAGTGTAATAAATAATTACAACAAAAATATTCACATGCAGAGATTTACAAATTTACAGGATCTGAGCCGGCTACAGAATGATCGACATAATACCTTAACTGGCACTAAAAATTGCATGAGCTTTTTAAAATTTTTTTATATCAGCTTGTACCTATGAAAACTTTATGTGTTGGTGCAGATGAAGGTTTCCCATTTCCTCTTCTATGTAATCTCTCCTCCCTCAATCCTTTTTCTTGCCTTTTTTTCCTCACTGTGTTGACACACTACAAATTGGTTATTGCGATGTGTTGTGACTATGGCGTAATTGAATGCTGATACTGTAACATACAAACGGCATTACAAAACTCTACCTTAGGGTACATCATTTTTGTTGCTAGCCAAGTAGAAATACCATTAGCTTTTTATCATTATTGTCATCATTGATGTATAGATTTTACGCTTCACTACTAGACTGCCCTGACACATTTGAAAGACCGAATGAGTGAAATCACTCCCCCTTCCTATCTTTTTTTCATTCCTTTACATAGCTCAGTCCTATTGGACAAATGTGTCCAACAGCAAGCTAGTCACAACCTCTGTACTCCAACTTTCTTGCAATCGCCCTCCAGTATTTAAGCATAACTAATCAGGATTGCTACAAGAAGCTGATTACACCCACTTAATGAATGTATTGCAAGAATATAAAAGAGAGCAGATCTTGTCTTTACAACCAATTTCTCTTTACACATACTAATGTAAATCAGGACAAACTGCCATGAAGTCATTGGTGTTTCAATGGCAGGAAGAGGTACACAGTGAGTGAAGACAGACATAGGGAAAGAAGATTTAGATGGTAGATGCCACTTCCGTCATCTACCATGCATTTGATTTCAGAGGGTCCAATGGAGGCACACGGGGCAGCATTCACAGCCCCTGCCATATAACTCATGAGGGTCTTTTCAGCCTTCCCATAGGATTCAAGTCTGGGTTTTGCATGATCCTTCCTCCTCACAACAAGGACAAAGGATCCAAAAATGGGGACTCCTTGGTCAGTGAAAACTACAGGGCTTTTCTGCATACCAGTGGAGGCACAAAGTTACCAGGGTGACTCCAGGTCTCCTTTACTTGTGGGAGCTATACCTTTGGCTTTTTATCTACACTGGGCAACAGTGATGAGTGGGGGTGAATGGAATACTACTACAGATTATTGATTTTAATCTCTAAACCCTATGGTTATGAACATAACTGTGTCTCTGATGCTGTGAGGGAGGCACACAGCCTCCCCCCCCCCCCCCCCCCCCCCAAGAACTTTAGCTTTAACAGGAGAATTTTTTTTCCCTGGCCCCCAAAACGTAACTGGACTGAACTTCCAGGATCCTAAAAAACATTGCTCCTATCTACAGATACAGGGATGAAAACAAGGCAGTCACAAAGAGCAAGAAACTCCAAACACCCCGGCAAGTGAGAGGCCCATGAGCAACTATCTCCTGTTGTCTCGTCAACAGGACAGAGATACCCCTTGGACCTTCCCTCCATTTTTCAGTACGTATCTTTAGCCACAAGCATAGAAAATGTCTAAGGATTTGGATTTTAGAATTAGATTGTTCAAGGAAACTGGAGCTGGATAGATTTTTCCCCCTTTACGTTTAATGACCAAACATCGGCATTTCTGTTCATGCATGTTCCATAGAATATAAATAGCAAATAATTTTAAACCAAGTCAGATCATTCCTATCCCTGAAGAAAACTGGCACAATTACTAACAAAGTTAACAGAATGTTAGCCCTGATTTGCTATTAATAGATCACTGCTCTGGAATTGGTTAAAGATTTCAAAGAGATGCCGGTATCCATGACAACTCAAAGTTAACTTTTCCAACTTTCATCACATAAAATAATAATTACTTTATTTTTTTTTCCTTTCAAATGTTATATTTTTATGGTTTTAAATAGCAAAAACAGCCTCCAGCATTTCTTGGCAGTTATTCACTGAGTAGGTTGCAGGCTCACAAAGATATACGTCCTCAAACCAGCTAGGCATTCAGTGGCAGGAAGTGTCCTCCCTGTTCGATCTTACTGCTTCAGTGAATTGTATTAATGTCAGTGTCTCTAACTTTGTAACCTCCTTCTGCATGGGTTTGTTTCATTGGGGTTTTACATACCAGTAGAAGCCTGCCTAAATGGAACACAGCACTGGATCAGGATCTATGCTTATACAAGTCTGTGTCTCATAAAGAGATGAACAATTAGTCCCAACTTTTCTAACTTAATTTACAGATAGTTATCACAGTCACCCTTGGAGTGAGGCACAGATTGTTACATACCTGGTATGAACCGCCCCCTCCCCCCCAACCCAAATGGTTACTAAAATACTAATGTCTCCATGATATGAGGGTCCCTTCTCCTCTTATCCAAGGAACTCGTGGAGTACCTTGTTTGATCTCACTAATTACTGAAGCTAACAGACAATTTTGGCACAATGTATGTGAAGTGGCCATTACTATATTTAGTACAAAAATTAGAAGGGTAGTTTTAACCATCACAGGAGCAAGTTTCTCAAAGTATATGAACAGGGTTAGTAGGGGTAAGAAATGTAACTAGCTTTAAAGTACTTGATCAGTTTAGAAAAGGGAGTATATGATGTGATTGTCTTCAGGAACATGACTTGATCTTATGTACCATGTTCCTTCCTGATTTTTCTACTAGTAAAACGCTATTGTACTCATTGAAATTACTCTCAAGATACTCCAGGGTATATCAAATCTGAATTGGATTTCTGACCTCTGCAGTGTAGAATAAAGCCAAATAGAAGAGAACTGGAATGCAAAGGAAAATATCAGGTAATACTGATGGTCTTCAGAAATCAGAAGTGCCTATTTATCACTGTAAAAGAACAATCTTCTGTCATTAATTAAGCCTGATTCCTCTGGAGTCCTAGAGAAGTCAATGTGAAATTCAGTCAAATTTAACAAAGACTTAGATCTTTATCACAGAATTTTTAAACAGATTTTTGACTGGAGAATAATATCCACTTTGCAGAAACCTATATTTGTATTAAAAAATCCTTTAGATTTTTTCCATAAATGCTTCAACAACTAACTGGTACCTTCAAGAGGGATTAATCATTTCTAAAATGAAAAATAACTTTATTTTAAAATATGCTATTTACTGAGAACACATAAGTCAAATGGTGTTAAATATACTTTCTGTTGTTTGCTGAAATATACTTAAAATATAAATCTCTCTCTCTCCATATATATCTACTGATGGTAATAAATCTGAACCCATTCCTTTTAGGCAGATTTATGTTATGCTATTACATTTCACGTGAAAGGAGCATATGTTAGGCTGAACAATTTGAAACAAATTATTTTAGTTCTGAAGGTGTCTCAGGTTGGAATACTCACATTCAAAATAGATACGCTGCCAGAAAAATGGGACTGGAAGGGACCTCTAGAGGTCATGTAATTCAACCCCCAGCTCAAGATAGGATCATCACCTACGGAGCAATTCTAGACGAGTTTTTGTCTAACCTGCCCTTACAATCTTCCAAGAATAGAGATCCTAGAACCTCTCTGGAGAGCTTGTTCCAATGCTCACACTGTCATAGTGAGAAAGTTCCTAATATCCAACCGAAATCTCTTTACTGTAATTTAAGACTTTTACTTAACCTGTCCCCAGCAACCACAAAAAATAATCTATTACCATGCTCTTTATGACCTCCCCACTTCATGTATTTGAGTATTTGAAGACTCATCAAATCTTGCCTTTGTTTACTCTCCTCCAGACTAAATAACCCCAGGTCTTCCAATCCTTCCTTAGGCCATGCTTTCTAGTCTTATCGTTTTTGTAAATTTCCATTATATTTTCTCCTATCTTGCTACATATTTTATGAAGTGGTTGAAGGAACTGAGAGAAGTTAATTCATAGAATATTTCCAAATGGAACATGTGGTATTCTGAGGCTGCCTATTTCCATTTGGAAGTCCTATCAAAAAAAAAAAGGCCCTGGTGATTTCCAATGAGAAATGTCAATTCAAAAAGAAGGAGCCAATAATCATTAGACTACAGTACTTGAAGTCAGATGGCTTGAATACCATTCCCCCTGTCCCACAGATAAGCTGGTTTTTGCGCAATTGTTACAAAAATTCAGACCAATGCCATTTTTACAATAGTCCACTGTCAGGGACAGTGGTTAATCTGAGATGCTTCTAAAATAAATGTTAGTAATCTATGATGATTAATTGACCAACAACATGCCCTCGAAGGAATTTTCTTCCTAGCCCCTAAAGTAAAAAAATTGTATTATATTCAAGCACAAGAGCATAAATCACTTGTATATTTTTACCTGGGCTACATTTTTTTTAATGATCAGTCAAAGATGCCATCCTTTTTACAATACTACTGAGTTCTTTTCTGGGTAATGCCTTGTGGCAGTGAGTACCTCATGCTAATTACTCCCTTTTTAGTTTAACTGAGTGCCCTTTGCTTCTCAAGTACAGCAGATGAACAAGACTCCGTGATTAATCTTTTATCAATGCACTAGTGATTCTTAGTTTTTCTAAAACATGAGTCTAATTATGAGGCCATAAGTTTGCTGGACCCCATTAAGTTAAAAATACATATATAAATTACTGAGCTACTAAGTACTACTGACAAAGATAGGATTCTCTTCCATAATCTGATATTACCAGTATTTGAATATATATGCCTGTGGACAGTCATAATTGTTTAGGTATCTGGATGAGTGATGTAACAGTTTTACCTGCACGCTTCTGTAGTGATACAAGATTAGCAAGACGATTGCAACTTTAACCTTGTTTCATGCATTCTTTGGATAACTTGCATCACCAAAAGAGCAGTGAGCTATAATGGTAACATCACAGTAGCTGAGGTGGCTTCCCCAGCAATCCCCTGCCCTGCATTTTTAAAACATTTAAAATGTATACCGATCCATACATTCCTTTGATTATCAGTACTGTCAATACATTTTTAAAGCTATATATGGGAGCAGATGCTATTGGCTTCATTTTTTTTTTTAGTCAAGGCCCCTCTGCTTGTTACATTCAGGTCACAATTAACATGTTTTCATTATTTTTATTTTATGAAAGACATTGTGAATAATTATAAAAAGTAAAATATAAATATAAAATATACAAGCATGATGAATAATGTCATAAGTAATTCTGTGGATAGCTGACAGCACTTATTGTTGGGCCCCTGTTGCTCAGATCTTGGAAGTAGTGCTTAATAAGAATGCTTAATTTTGAGTAGCATTTTCCTTCTGCAGGTCTCAGAGTACTTCACGACAGAAAATAAATATTATTAGCCCTCTGTATATAGTAAAGCAGACACAGAGGTGCCCTGACTAGTAATCTGTTCAAAGCAATAATTTTAGTATATAGGGCTTATAAATGGACATTAAAATGCATTAAAGAGGTTCAAATAGTGGGAGCTGAAGGGAGGACTCACTAATGGCTTCGAAGGCTTTCATCTGTTGGGGACTGGTTTGCACCCAAATCAATCAATCAAACCCAAAATCAATGGGGATAAAAGTCCTTACTATCTAATGGCTCTTCAGTAACCTAGTAGAAGTGCTGCTCTTATGAGTACTCCTTGTACAGGATTGCTGAATATTCTAAACAAGTCTCTTATGCCTCCAATACTTGCATGTAAAATTCAGGTAATGTTCATGGTCAAGAGATGCTTGAAGCACATTAATAGGCAGCTTGAAGAATCATGTCTCCAGTCTTAAGGGGCTATTGATCTTCGTTATAAACATTATTGAAATTATTTATTAACACTATACGCACTTTATTAAAACAAAATCTACAAGATGAAGTTCAAAGGTGTGGAAACCACAGAGAAAACTGTAAAAGTGTACAAATCAGCCTAATTAAGTAGATGTGAGAACATTCACAAACAGTACTTGAGAAAGCAACCGAAGGTTACATTATAGATTCCAATTTAAAAGTGGATAACATAAAGGAATTTTTTCCATTTTTTCCTGAAATGTTCAACTGTGTACGAATGATAATTTACATTAATAAATCAGAAACTATGAGGAGTGTCTACTGTCAATCATTTAACATTGAAAACCCAATTAGTCACAGGTATATACCAGGTGACACAAAAAGTGCACAAATAAATAAATAAAATTAGAGGTACACACTTGCTATGACTTACTTGTTGCTATATTTGTATAACATTCAACGTGCTCTTCCATTTAAATTAATTCTGCCTATATTTAGCTTACCATAGTTACTAAAACAAATCCAGCCCAAAGGTACAGTGCTGATAAGAATAAACAATAAAATCTTTGCTGAATCTGCTACTGTGCTGGTAGGCAGCAAGAAGATGGTGAGCATTTACTGGTAAATGCAGAGTATTTTTAAGGCTGCCAAAGTTTAAAGGGCAGCGTTATTCAAATATTATTTATTTCTAGGATCAGACAGCCACTGAATCAGAGTTCTTGGATCATAATTTTGGAGTTAGGCACTTTTAATTCTGGATGTGGACTTTATTCTGTGTTACAGCAAGAGTATAACAACAAAAGCAACTAAGATAACAGAAAGTTGCATTTAGTGACAGTGCTATCAAATGGCAATCTCATGAAACCAGAAGAAGATAATATTGATTTTAAGAGGATTACACACTAGTGAGGCAGTCAGGCCTTACCTTGCACAAATGAAATCAATGGAAGTTTTCCACAGACAGCAATGGCTCATATTGTACGGTAGTAGCTAACTGACAATGGAAAGCTTCCTTACAGGAAAATTTGTATCTAGTATTTGTTTCTTTGAAAAAAAGTTTCTTCATCCAGTTAAGCTCATCTTCACTTGCTGAAATGTTATCAAGCTTAAAGTCTATATTTGACAGATCTGTTATAAACTTGGGCAATGCCATAAAAGCCAACAGAGTTCACTTCTCCGAAGTAGCACAAACCTCAACTGTGCATTTGTAATTACATGTGTAATAGTAATAACCGCTTGGAACTAAATCCTTTTAAAACTTTCAGTGCATTTTTTAAACATGCATTCATTAAAGAAAAATGACTGCAGTACACAGATCAGAAGGGAAAGACTCTCACAACTCATAATAAGGTACAATTGTGATTGCCTGTGTTTGCTTTCCCATCTGGTACCACGGGACTGTGTCTTAGGGAAACAAAATGGCTTATTCCCAGCTCTGCTACATATCTTCTTTGTGACCTTAGGCAAGTCAGTTAGACTGAAATTTCCAAAAGGACGTGAATGATTAAGAACCTAAATCTTATATTTACTAAGTGACTGATCTCTCAAATGGCAAAGTTATCTAGATACTTTTGAAAATGTATCTTCTTTCCTCTTGTGCCCCAGATCTCAAATGTCTTAGGTCAATGGTCACCAACCAGTTGATCGCAATCAACTGGTCAATCAGGGAGCGTCTGACAGTCAATCTCAGTCTGAGGGGGCTGAGCCCCCACAGATTGAGATCGACTGTCAGAGGCTCTGTGATCAGGAATAGTAGGATGCCCATGGGGAGCAGTGGGACGCAATGGCTGGGCTGAGCCATGCTCCCTGCCCTTGGGGCCGAGCCAGGGAAGTGCGACAATCCCCTGCTGCGCCCCCTGCCACTGGCTGAGTGGGACCCCGGCTGGGCCAGACTGGGGGAGGGGCAGAGATAGGTCAGCTTATCCAGGATCATGGGGAGGGGGGGCTCTCACCACTGCACACACCCTGGTGGAGGCACGTGCTCCCCGCCTCACCCCCCGCCCGATCTGCGCGTGGGGCAAGGTGGCTGCCCCGGGATCCTCATTAGCAGGGAAGTGAAAGCTGCAGTATTAAACTCAGTGCCCATTTTTGGCACCAAGTTTAAAACTACGGCTTTCACATTTGTTTCCCTGGGAGCTGGGGCCCCTCCACCAATGGGACTGGGGGAGGAAGGGTGCAGGGTAGGGTCGGGCCAGGAGAGTCGTGCAGCAGGAGCTGTCCCCCTGTCAAGCCACTTGTGGCTCCATCCCATGCCCCACCCCAGCTGGGCAGCGCCTGCCCCAGGCCCAGCCCCACTCCCACTCCCACTCCCACTCCCTCACTCACTGCAGGGGCCTTGATCTGCCCCCCTCACACTCCTTTCCTCACAACAGACTTACCAGCCAGACCCAGCCGCTCTTCATGCTGCCGGGCTGCACTCCTCGCCACCTGCATGCTGCACTGCAGCTGCATGCATACACGGGTCATTTATCGGTCATATTATTAGCCATATGAGCCAAAAAAAGCTGATTGCTGATACTGTCAATTTTCCTTATATCGGTGCCAGTCCGATATGGGACCGATGTATCGGTGCAGCTCTAATATACAGTAATTATAATACATCTGTTAACACGTGCCACTGACATGTTGTTTGCATGCCACTGGTGTTACATGTACCATAGATTGGGAACTGCTGCTATAGACTGATGCTTCGGAAATGCATAGGGGCCTGCAACCTGGAATCCATATTCAGCCTAATTCAGAGGCAGAATTTGAACTAATGTCACTCAGGAGAGTGCCCTAATCACTAGGATATTCTGAAGCAAGTCTCTGCCTCTCCTATTGCTGAATACTGAAATATCCCTTAAGAGAGAAAGTGAAAGTGGCATAGGCCTGGTGCTTAGTACATTCACCTGGAAATGAGACACCTGGGTTTCACCCACTGTTCCAATTAATGGTTAGATTTATATACGTTCCTGGCCAATTACTGGCTATTTTTAAGCTAGTATCTAAAGGACAGATTGTGATGTTCCCTATCCAGGACAGCCGAGAACATGGACATTTTCCTGAATTAAGGGAGCTGGGATACAACTCCTCTGAACTGAAGGAAGAAATGCAACCTTGGATGCCTATATACTAGACAAATACAATAGTCACTGGGCTGTGGAAGGAAAGGTGCACTGCTACCAACAACTCCATTCTGTGAATGTGTTTAAGTCTCATTCTTCATTTTCATTTCTTAGGTTGGCCTTTTTAATTAAAACAAAAAAATCTGTTTGTTTTTTTTATACAGCCTCAATTTTACCCTTCCTTCACCCTATTCTATTTACGCAGCAAATGCTTCAGGGTGGGGAGTGTCTGGCTCTCTGGTACACATTGAGAACCCTGACCTGGCTGGGGCCTAATACATATGCCTATTGTAATGCAAACACCACATTTTTAAAGATATATTTGGAAGTCCAAACTCATACATTAAATATGACTATTATATTCCTGGGCAATTACCACTCATTAGGCTTATGACAATTTTCCTGTAGGCTGAAACTAAAATATTTGCCATGTCTGAGGGAGGTTAAAACAATTCAAACAGGTAAAGTATCTTAACATTTTCACAGATTCATAGACATTAGGGTTGGAAGGGACCTCAGTAAGTCATCGAATCCGACTCCCTGCGCTGAGCAAGAAAGAGCGCTGGGGTCAGATGATCCCAGCCAGGTGCTTGTCCAGTCTCCTCTTGGAGACCCCCAAGGTAGGGGAGAGCACCACCTCCCTTGGAAGCCCATTCCAGATTCTGGCAACCCTTACTGTGAAGAAATTCTTTCTAATGTCCAACCTAATCTGCTTTCCATCAATTTGTGGCCATTGTTCCTAGTTACTCCAGGGGGTGCCCTAGTAAATAGAGCATCTCCTATTCCCTGCTGCTCTCCCCTGATGAATTTATAAGCAGCCACAAGATCACCTCTCAGCCTTCTCTTGCAAAGGCTGAAGACATCTAGGTCCCTCAGTCTCTCCTTGTAGGGCCTTGCCTGCAGGCCTCTGACCATATAAGTGGCCTCCTCTGAACCCTCTCGAGATTCTCCGCGTTCCTCTTGAAGTGCAGTGCCCAAAACTGGATGCTCTAACTTCGGCCTGACCAGTGCCTTGTAGAGGGGAAGCATTGCCTTCCCGGACCTGTTTGTGACGCATCTGCTAATGTATGATAAAGTGCAGTTAGCCTTGTTGATCACTTCATCATGTTGACAACTCATGTTCATCTTGAAGTCATCTATTACTCCAAGATCCCTTTCTGTTGGTGTGCTGCTGAGAAGGTCATCTCTCACCTGTGTGTTGCTGGTTCTTTTTGCCCAGGTGCAGCACTTGTCTTTGTTAACCTGCATCCTATTTTGTTCTGCCCATTTTTCCAACCTGTTCAGATCCACCTGGATCCATTCCCTACCCTCTGGTATATTAACTTTGCCCCATAATTTGGTATCATCTGCAAACTTGGACAGGGTGCTCTCCATGCCCTCATCCAAGTCACTGACGAAGACATTGAATAGCACCAGTCCAAGGACTGAGCCTTGCGGGACTCCACTGCCCACATCTTTCCAGGTCAATATCGGCCTGTCCACCACCACTGTCTGGGTGTGACCCCTAAGACAATTTACCACCCACCTGACTGTGTAATCATCTACATCACAGCCTGTCAGTTTATTTACAAGAACAGAATGAGATACTGTATCGAAGGCCTTCTTAAAGTCTAGGTAGATGACATCTACCTCGACTCCTGCATCTAAGCATTTTGTGACCTGACCATAAAAAGAAACAAGTTTAGTCAGGCAGGATCTACCTGTAATGAATCTGTGATGACTTCCTTTTAGCATTATTTCCCCTGCTGAGCTCCCACAGATGTGATCCTTAATGATTTTTCCAGAGTTTTCCCAAGGATACAGGTAAGACTAACTGGCCTATAGTTTCCCAGTTTCTCCCTCCTCCCCTTCTTGAAAATAGGGACCACATTGGCCCTTGCAGCAGTTCTCTGGGACCTGACTGGAGCACCATGAGTGCTCAAACAGCAATGCCAGTGGCTCTGCTATGACACTGGCCAATTCCTTCAGCACCCTTGGATGAAGTTCATCCGGGCCAACTGATTTGAATGCATCCAGTTCCTCCATGTGTCCCTTTGCTAAGTCTATGCTAACAGTTGGTGGGCTGATGTCCCTCCTGTGTCTATCTATGATCCAATTGGGAGATTTGTCTTGGTCTGTGTCTAGGAATACAGATGCAAAGAATTCATTGAAGAGCTCAGTTTTGTCCCCTTTCTCTGTCACCAATTGCCCTAGTTTGCCCTGTAGGGGTCCTATGCTACCCTGCACCTTCCTTTTGCTCCCTATATACCTGAAGAAAGACTTTTTGTTGTCCTTAATTTTGTTGCCAACCTAAGTTCTAATCCTGCTTTGCCCTTCCTAACTGATTCCCTGCAAGTGCGAGCCAGGGAGGTATACTCCTCCTTGGTAGCTAACCCCCTGTTTCCACAGCCTGTATACCTCTTTCTTTGCCCTTAGGTTTTCCTGGACTTCTCTGTTCAGTGAAGAGGACTTCTTTGCCCCCTTTTATGCGCAATGGGATTGTCTCCTTTTGTGCCCATAGGATCACTCCCTTGAGGAATGACCGCCTTTCCTGGACCCCCATTTTGCCAATGCTCTTGAGCTTTAATGCCTCACTAACTAATCTCCTGAGCACACTGAAGTTAGCCTTTCTGAACTCTATGACTTCAGCCCTGCTGGTTGGTTTACCCACCCTGCATTTTAAATTTCAGCATTTAAAGTGCTGAAATTTAAAGATCAGCATTTCAGCATCACTTCATGAGCATGACACTTGTCACCAATATGAACTTCATATTTAGCCTACATAAAAAATATGTATAGTATGGCAGTTTCCCTCATCTCTCATGTTAATATTTTACAAAAGTCCATATGTGTGAGGATAAAATGAATGACTGAACTCTCCCCCCAACAATATCCATTTGATAATCTCAAATTTCAGTATGTTTTCTACTCTTTACAGCTGAACTGATTTTTAATGTTTCTTGTTCAGCTAAGCTTGAATGTCAACCATAATTAAGTCACTGCAGATCAAATGGTCAACATTTAGATTTCTTATTAAAATGTAAAGGAACTGCAAGATGCAACAAATTCATTCTGCTTCATCATCTGGTTCATTACATAATTGTCATTCTCAAACACAAACTATTTGTGTTATCATATTAGACACACTAAAAATCACTGTCTGTACTATGGTAGTTTTCCAGAACTCATACTCTGTACCTTCCATGGGCAGAGAGTAGTTAGCCATTAGTGTGAAGTCAAGAAGAAGGCAGGATATAAGTGAACCTTGTAGACTAACAGCACCTCTATCCCTCCTTCTTTCCTGTATTTTTTCTTTTATAAGCCTAAATGGGTAAGATATTTAGAGTATGGGCTACACTCAACATACTAACTTTAATTAATATTAAGACAGGACATAATTCACCAGGATTAGCAATAATGAAAAAAATTACAACCAC
>NW_005842466.1:886632-886993 GCF_000455745.1 Alligator sinensis
AAGGCTTATCAGATCAATAACTGCATACCCTCTGTAGGCTGAATTTCTTGCTTCAAACACAAGTGAATGTTAAAGGAAAAAGTCACAGTCCCAAAGATTGGATCTGAGTTGTTGTGAGACACCAGTTCTTATCATCTGAAGGGGAACTTGTGAGTAGACTGAGGCACACAATCTTTCCCAGAGTTCCCCAGCATGCCGGGAATGCATGTACCTATGTTTTAGGATGTCTCCGACCATTCTGAGAGGGTATCCTGCTTCCTTCTACTCTGCTGTATCTCCTTTGGGGAAAATTGCACCTCCGAAGGCTCACCAAAAGAAATCCTCTCGCCCCTTCACAATGATTATTTTAGGGCCTTAGGTT
>NW_005842466.1:887003-910717 GCF_000455745.1 Alligator sinensis
TTGTACCCTTTGGCAGTACAGCTTGTTTTACCTGGTAGGCTGATTTTGCTTTGTGGATTGGTAGAGAGCTGGGCTATACCCCTGCCTGGCTCTCCTAGTCTCCTTTTATGTATTGTGAACCATCCCAAGGAACTGGACACATTTCTCATTGTGCCCATTTCTTAAGCTGGCTGAGCATGATAGGACAAAGTTCCTATGCCTATGACACACAGTACACCTATGAAACAACTGGGTGTGATCTAGAAAAGGACTGCTTTTCAAAAAAGACCTAAACAATTCTGTTCCACCCTTAAATCGAATGCCTTACTCTACATTCCACAGTGGAAGAGAATCTGACTTAAGCTATGGTATGAACTAAATGAACACGGCTAACCCATTAAAAAAGGTAGAGATGGTTATATACGTGATATAAGTGCTATTACAATGCAGTGCTCAGTTTTTGATTGGAAATTGTATAATTATTACTTTGCATGGTGCATAAAATATATATAGCGAGGTGTGGGTGTTTGCCATATAGTTAAAATTGCATAATTGTTTCTCATGTCATTAATTGCAAGAGTAATGTCTCACGCTGAAAAGATGAATTGGAGATTAAGAATTGCCATCACACTTTTTTTTTCAATTAGTTTTAAATGGAAGTGTATTGTACAGAAAATGTCTGTGTACTTAGTTTATGAACAAAACAGTTTTTACTATGCTGCAAACATGTTGAATACCGGAGTCGTCAGATACGTTAACCTTGATGGGTTGCCTTAACTTGCTCAAAGTACATGAGCTGCTCCTCTCCATAGACAGCACCTTACTCCAGTTGTGCTCCAAACACCAGAGGAGAGACAAGTATTTGGCAGTCTGATTTTTAAGGGGGGCTTTGCTCTTCTCTGCTTATGTCTAATCTCTCCAACTTTGATTGACTCTAATTAGGGGCACTGAAGACAGGGAACAGAGTGCAGAAGCCAGGCACTGACAGATTCCTGTGTTTCTGGCTTTTAGCTTGGGCAAATTCTGAACATGTTACAGCGGAGTGCAAGACTAGACAAGAGGCAGACTGGACCTCAAACTCTGGCACACAGGAGAGCTTAAGAATATAAGAAGTGCCATACTGGGTGAGGTCCATCTACCTCAATATCCTGTATCCCACAGTGGCATAGAGCTGATGCTACAGCAGTGACTGTCAACTAGAATGCCTTGAGACCCTTTCAGGGTCATGGAGCACCATGCAATGTTAGCACTGTTAGTTGTGCAAATGTAATTCAAAAGTTAAACGCGGGGATTTCAAACAGGAACCCCAGTGTTAAAAGTCTGTTTTGGTCTTTCTGAATTCTCTGTAACAGAAGACTTGCTCTATTATTTCTCTGTAGTAAAAAACAATCAAGTGAAAAGACCTGACATTTTCCAAGGGGTGCCTTGACTCTGAGGGGTGCCTTGAATCTAAAAAGTTTGAGAACCACTGTGCTAATGGGAACAGTATATATGGAAGATTTTACCAGACTAAACTATCTCCTGTCCTTCTCTTACACATTTTAGCATTCAGAGGCCTAGGAAATCCTAATGTAAAGGCTAACAATTATATTTAATATTGGCAGATGGACATTGTGGTGGCCAGTAGGGGGTGCTCCTGCACTGAGCCACCCACCTCACTGCGCCTGACCGCCTTCCAGGCTCCGCGTGTCTGCCTGGGGGCGCCTCACATTTGGCTGACCTCCTCTTCCTGGAGCACATCTGCCAGCCCAGGGGTAGCACCGCCACCACCCAGGGTCTGGAGTGATCCTGGCTCTGTGCCCCCTGGGAAACACAGGCCTAGTAGTCCTTGAGGGTACTTGACCCACTTCAAGAGCTTGGGGTGCTTCCCTCAGTCTGAAGCACAAATAGTCAGCCGAACCAAGGGGACCCCAAGGCATAATCTAGACCCTCTCCCAATAAGTCTCCCATGCTAGGTACAAAGGAGAACTTTACTGGTTACTAGGAATAGGTTTGGAATAGGGTACAGGGTAGAGCAGTATCAGAGAAATCCCATAGAGCAAACTGGCATGGCTGGGTAGCCTTTGATCATGCATCTGAGTTACTGCAAGCTATATATTTAGTTAAAGCTCCGGTAGCTTACTCATGAGTATCATCCAGAGGCAGGTGGAGATTCCCTCTGGAGGCAGGCAGTTCACTAATCATGAGTTTCAAGAGAGAGAGCAAGTTTCAGATGGTCCAGCTCTTCTCTCACTGAGTTTCCATCATGGCTAGTGCCCCTCATCCTGGGCAGTCCTTAACTTATATAGTCCTTATGACCTCATTTACCTGGTCCAATGGAGACCAGCACCTGTTGGCTGCCAGCCAACCAATTTGAAATGCATCCCTGGTTGCCAGGTAGACTGGCAGGGGCTCTAGCCCCCTCCCAGTCAGGTTGGCATTGCTTAGAACAACAGGGAGCTTAAGCCCCCACCCAGGTATGTGATGCCAGTCATGTAGGCAGAGGGAGCAGGTTTCCCCCCTTGCTCAGGAATGTATCCAACTCAGATTACCTAAAGAGATGGGATGTCTGCCCTCTGCAGGGTCCATGTTAACCAAATAGTCACAGAGCAGAGTTTTTGGGGAGAGAGAGGTGGCATTCTACTACAGACATATCGGTATGAACTTGTCCAATCCTCTACTGATCCTGCTTTTTGGGGAAGCCTAATGGATTTTTTAATATGGACGGTTACTAGGCTTGGACAAAAGGACAGATCTGAGTATTCTCTAGATAGCAATATAAATTTGTCTATAGTGTGTTTTCACTCATCTTTAACATCCAAGAAATTTACAAAACCTGGAAAAAGATATTCTCTGTCATAAAAAGCATATATGCCACAGCCTAATCCTTTCTGGTAACTGCTGGCATAGACCAGGAGCAAATTTTCTTTCAAGCAGGCACATGCCCTGACAAACCTCAATTATATAAAATACAATGTTTGCAATGTTCTGCTGGAATGCGGTGGTTAGTTTTCTGCTATCTCTTGAAAATATGTGTTGCCTTCCCACACTTTCAACATACTGAATATCCTTGGGTTATTTCCTGTGATTTTTTTTTTTTCTGATTTAGTAGTTCAAGAAGAGGTAAATCTTAGTGGCATATTGTGTCACTTTTTCAATCTGTAATATTTGATCTCATCAACTTTGATTTAAACCAACATAAACCATAATTGGATTGCAAAGAAACGGCAGAGGTTTAAGGTAAAGGAGAGTGGGGAGCGATTCCTGGTGAGAAAAGCAAGGTAGGAAGGATTTATGAAAGAAATATATTTTAAAGAGGGAACTGATGGACAAAAATTAGATATCCAGTGTATGGGGGCAGAATGAAAAAAGGCAATGCTAAGAGTATTAAGGAGAAGTAAAAATTGAGGACTAGAAGACATGTAGGGAAGAAGAAAGGGACATGAAGAATGAACAGGGATGTAGTTGCGGGGAAGACTGCAGAGGCCCTCAAAGGTAACTTATGAAGCGAAGAAATAACCAGGAAATGCCTGAAGGGCAAGGGAGGAAGCAAGCACATGATAGATACTGGGAACACTGCAAAAATATTGTATGCAAAGTGAGCAATGAGCGTGGACCAGAATTTAGCAGAGGATAGATAAGAAAAAATTTTGGGTTTTTTTTTGTTTTTTGTTTGCAGTTATTCAATCAGACAGACTTAGTTTGGCTATGTGAAGAAAAGGAGTTAAATACATCCGTGAAGTTGACAGCTTGAGAAGATACTGAAGATATCAGTGGTGTTACAGAAGGCAACCATTGGTCAAGGATCAGGAAAACAGATAACAGAGTTTTGAGATGGCAGTTGGATCTCCAAGAGTTGCTATGAAAGAAAAATGTATGAAAATGTGGTCAGATACAGAGATATAGGACTGGGAAATCAGATTTTAAATCATCAGCATTCAGGAAGAAGAGGAAAGAATTTGCTTATCCTCCCAGAATATCATAAACTGAGATATGCTTTATAATTCTAAAACTTTAAACAATCCATTTTTTTCCCCAGCAGGACAGTACCCCAGTGTTACATCGTACACGTTACACAGTATTTTTATAAAACAAGATACTTAACATCTATTGTTGTTAATTTAACATAGTTTTTGTGGTAACCTTAATTCTAGGGATTTTCAAGAGGGAAAAAGCACAATAAAAATTACCATTATTGTGCATTTGTTTGATTAGGTCAACAATAAAAAAAAAATCTCATATCCAAGGTGATAGACATGTTACCACTAAGATATAATCATAGAAAATTAGGGTTGGAAGGGACCTAAGAAGGCCATCTAGTCCAACCCCCTGCTCAAAGCAGGACCATCCAAAACTAGATCATCCCAGCCAAAGCTTTGTAAAAACTGTGTTTTGAAAACTTCCAAGGATGGAGATTCTACCACCTCTCTGGGTAACCTGTTTCGGTGCTTTACTACCCTCCTAGTGAGAAAAGTCTTCCTAACAATATCTAACCTAAACTTCCCTTGCTGCAACTTGAAACCATTGCCCCTTGTTCTGTCATCTGCCACCACTGAGAACAGCTTATCTCCATCCTCTTTCCAAAGCCACTTCAGGTGCACGTTTCCCTTGTGCGGTATGTGTGTTTCTGGAAAATTGTGCATAACCTGAATTTGCATAAAGGAAACTCACTTTACAATGTAACAAACAGGGATACATGCCAAGACCTCGACCGTACCCACTGCAATGAGGGAGGGAGTGGGGCTGGGGCCCCAGCCGTGCTGGGTGGTGGGACAAGCGGAGGCCCGGGGGGCATGTGTCCCCAGATCTGCGCACAGGATGAGGGTGGGCTCCACTGGGCCGGGGCCAGCCATGGCACCGGGCTCTTCCCAGTGGGGGGCTGGGCTGAGTGACCAAGGCCCCAGCAATGAGGGAGAGAATGGGGCACAGACAGTAGCAGGGGTTGGGGTAAGTATGGCCCTGGCTGGGCCAGGTGGTGGGATAAGCAGAGACCTGGGAAGCACATGCCCCCTTGATCTGTGTGTGGGGTGGAGTCAGTTGCTGCTGTGCCCTGTGCTTTGCTTCCTGCTGCAGCTGCCCCAGAAGCGGCTCTTGGGGCAGCAGGGCTCAAAGCCCATTCAATGAAGAACTCACACTTCCCCTGATCTTCCTCTTCTTGCTGACATACTTGTAGAAGCCCTTCTTTTTATCCTTCATGTCCCTTGCTAGCTGCAACTCCAAGTGCACTTTGGCCTTCCTGATTTCATCTCTGCATGCCTCAGCAATAATCTTATGCTCCTCTCTAGTCTTTTATCAAAGTTTCCACGTCTTGTAAACATCCTTTTTGTGTTTTAGCACACTGAAAATTTCCCTTCTAATCTGGTCTTCTGTCATATTTGCTAGTCTTCCTGGGCATCAGGATGGTTCATTCCTGTGCCCTCAATAAGGTTTTTTTTTAAAGTACAACCAGCTCTTCTGGACTCCTTTCCCACTCAAACTGGCCTCCCAGGGGATCCTGCCCATCAGTACACTGAGTGAATTGAAGTCTGCTTCCCTGAAGTCCAGGGTCTTTACTCTGCTGTTCTCCTTCCTTCCTTTCCTCAGGATCCTGGACTCAATCATGTTGTGGTCACTGCTGTCCAAGTTGCCATCCACTACTACATTCCCCATCAATTGTCCCTGTTTGTGAGCAGCAGGTCAAGAAGAGCATGGTCTCTAGTTAGCCTCTCCAACACTTGCACCAGGAAGTTGTCCCCAATACTCTCCAAAAACTTCCTGGATTGCCTATGCATTGCTGTACTGCCCGCCCAGCAGATGTCAGGGCAACTGAATTCTCCCATGAAAGCCATAGCCTGTGATCAGGAAACCTCTGCTAACTGTTTGAATTCACCTCTTTCTCAGTCTGGTGGTTTATAGCAGACTCCCACCACGACATCACTCTTGCTGCTCTCCCTTTTGACCCTAACCCAGAGATTTTCAACCGGCCTAGCATCAGTTTCATTCTGGAGCTGTACATAAAGTGAAAGTCCTCCTCTTCTCCCCTACCTGTCCTTCCTGAACAGTCTGTACCCATCCATGACGGTGCTCCAGTCATGCGAGCTCCCACCACGTCTCTGCTATTCCAATCACATCATAGTTCGATGACTGTATGGGAACTTCCAATTCTTCCTGCTTGTTTCCCAGGCTCTGTGCATTCATGTACAGACACCTGATTTAACTAGCCCAATGCCCTACTTTCTCAAGAAGAAAGAGAAGGCCTCCTCCATTGCCCCCTCTTGCTTCTGCTTCCTCCAGGTCAGCTGCTTCCTCACTTACCTTAGGGCTTTGGTCTCCATCCCCCGATGAACCTAGGTTAAAGCCCAAGGCTCATGATGAATTCAAAATAGGAAAAAAATAAACAGAGTTTATATGGCTGTAAAGAATTACTATAAGTCAACAACTCTTTGCTGCCATTGTTTTTAAAAGAATGACATTGCACTATATATTTATCCATGTCACTACAGAAGATTAGCAGGTCTTCTGGGAATACTGGTATCAGTGATGCTTGTTCTCTATAAAGTCCAATGAAAAGCTTATTTACACACAGAGGTTTTAAATGGACTTTAATTTTCTTAATAAATATATCTTTTGAAGATGGAGTCATGGGGGTATGTGAATTTTGTCACCTGAAAATCTGCTACAGTTTATCAGCAAACAGAAATAAATCAAGCAGACTCTGTACATAGTACAGAAGTGAATGTAACAGGGAAAGACAAAACTCAATCTGAAAGAAAAATATTTGTTCTAGCGAACAACAAACACCAGCGTGTCATGAGATGAGCAATAATGCAAATTATATTTCCCGGTGGCATTAAAAGCATTTTTGATAGTGTTCTCTTTTCATTATGGTCCTAGATCCCTCACTATATCGACCATACTCTTCTCAGCAAAACATTTTAATATCGATGCAGGCTGCTGGTCTCTCCAGCCCAGGAAAAAAACACTGTCAAAGCAAAGTGCAGGTTTGACCTTGTCTTGAAGTTGAAAACAGTTTTATTCAGAATCATTTCTGAATTTCGTTCAATCCGTATACCACAAATTCAGAACATCAATCATCTATTCCCAAAATCTCCTGCAGAGCCAACCTGTTTCTCCACCAATTCAGTTACAGTTCCTCTGTCTGCCAGTCCCCCTACTACAATGAGCACCACAGAAAACAAGGGACTTCTGCTCTCAACTCTAACACCTTTCTGGTTTATATAGTCATCCACACTTAGAGACTCCCATATACTTTCCACGGGGTATCTAAAGCTAGATCACCCTCTATAATCCCTTGCTTGCTAGCTGATTGTTTCAGTTGGGAGGTACCTGATCCTTCAGAAGTGAGTCTAGTCCCAGCATGGTTTAAAGGACAGCCACTATGGGTGTTTACAGACGTGCTCCAGGGGAGGGCAGCACACTTTAATTAATGCAGCTCAAAGAGCCGCTCTAATTAAAGCACCCAGAGCATCTCGTGTATCAGCATCCCCACAATGAAAAATGATGGCAGGGGTGCATTAACTAAAATTAAATGGATGAGCTTTAGTTAAAGCACCCCCACTGTCATTTTTCAGCACGGGGACGCTGATCCATGTGATGCTGGACTGCGAAAGTTACCACGCTCCAGCAGACTCGATTAATCGAATCTGCTCCAGCATGCTGTAATTACAATGTGTCAGAGCAGCCACCCTTCATGTGCATAGGTACCTTGTGTGATAAATAAACTAGTAAAAAACAAATTACATTTCACATGATAGATGACTTCAATATATGGTGGTCACTGAATAAATATGATCTGAAAATAGGAAGCACGAAGAAACTGGCCTTGTACTGGAATCGTGAATAATACAAAACGGCTAGAAATTCTTCCCGAAAAAATTGTTGATGCCAGCCTTCTCCTGAGCTGCCAGAGACATCACAGCAACCCTTGCAACAAACTTCATCCACAAATGGTAACATATACATACAGCCTCAACTGACAGGCTAAACTTGACAAGCAGTGAAAGATGCACCTCAGCAATGAAAGGTTTTGTACAAAGCTGAATTAGGGAAAACTGGTAGAATCATTATAAAGTAGGTGCCTGTCAAGAGATGCCCGTTTCAGAAGCTGTGACTCAATATAATATGACAAGCTTGAAAAGAAGCGACCTTGTATATCTTTTTTTGTCCTTTGCTTTTGAATAGTGAAGACAATGGTTATGTTTTTAGTATTTTCTTCAGCTTTGGAAAATATAATGGAAGTACCAAGTCAAGAAAGCCTGCTCTGTAAGAGAGGAAAGTGCCACTAAAGGAAGGAGCAAACAAGATGAGTTGTGAAGAAAGACCAGAATGGAAGAAGCCAATACCCTAATAGAGAGGAAAGATATTCGTTTGCATTGCATGTGCATGCTTGATATAGCATGGCAGTCTCTCAATTGCACTATTTTCTTTGTAATTTTATTATTTTATAGTATCTTACATGTACATTGGGAGTGTTAAAGAAAAGACATAAGCAGATCTTTTCTTGAAGATCTTAATATCTTACCCCTATATTTGATAGCCAACTGAAGGTAAAGATTGCACTCAGAGACTGATGATCAGGGATCCTGGTTTTCTCTCATTTAAAAAAACCCCCAATTTTTGGTTAAAAAAAAGTAACCCCAAATCCATATATTTCCATGATTAAAATGAAACACCACTAATATACAGGGGCGTGTGGGTGTCTGTGTGTGTAGTGGTGTTTCATTTTAATGATGATTAAATATGATGATTAACATGAAAACACCACTAGATATATATAATGGTGTTTCATTTTAATCATGGAAAATATGGATTTTGGGTTACTTTTTTATATCCTAAAATTGGAGGCTTTTCTGATCAGAGAAAACCCAGATCCTTGCTGATGATGTAAGAACCAGAATGCAATACATTAAAAGGAGGAGGAATGTTTTTACTCAGGCTAGGGATGCCTAAGTCTTATATTGCAACACTTTTAACACATTTTGGTGTATATGCCACTATTGACATGGCTAATATGCCATAGAAGGTCTTTGAAAGGAGCTGAGGATAAAAAAAAAAAAACCCAACTGAAGAAGACAAAAATACCGGGGGAGGGAAGCAAAGAAAAGATATGTTTAGCATCAATGCATTTGGCTAATTAGCTAACAGATCAATGGACTTCTGATTAATAAGAATTAGAGTAAGGTGTAACCTAGAACATTTTTCAGTGTATTAGGCATGCTGCTTGTACTGCAAACAATTAGTTTCAGTTCTCTCTACTGTTTTCTAGTCCCCCTTCCCAATTTTTCTTTGGTACCTACCTTTTGTTTAGAAATGGGGAATCTTCTCCTTGACATTCATCTGTGCCTACTTTCGTGAATGTTGATGGGAGTAAGACTTTCTAATTTATCAGCATGTATAAAATTAGTGTTTACTGCTGCTAATATTGACCATCACACAGAAAGGAAAATGTGTAAATTCTGTAAATATGGGAAATTACATCTTTCTACAGACATTATCAATTAACTGCCAAGTTGATGCATGGTTTGTAATTCAGTGAAGGCAGTCGGAAGGTTCCTACTGACTTTAGATCAGGACACTAATGCTACACACATGCACATGTTAAAGGTTATATCTATATGAAGTTGTGCTTATTTTTTGGTTAGGCCATGCATAATGTGGTACAATGAGACTGAACCAGACAAAAGAACAGAAATGCTAAGACACAAGTTCTTTGTCAAGGTATAATGAACCAGTGACATGAAATCTGTCTCCGCAAGACAAAATGCTAAGTAACATACACTGGAACACCAATGGCCTTTGCAACCCTTGAAATAAAACAAAACCAAGTCATTTGGCTGAAGATTTTAATTGAATTTCCCTTCTGCTTCCTTGACAAAAAAAGCCCTGTCAATAGAGTAACACCTTCTACCAGAGGTGCAACTGGCTAGTAAGTGGTTGTCTGGCTCCAGCAGTAGGAGGGCAAGAGCAGCAGCACTGAAGTAGCAACCTGAGGTTTTCTGCTGCTGGGGAGATGGCCCCAACGTTTTTTTGGTACCAACATACAAGTCAAGGGAGCAAAAAAACACAAGTGGCTGTTGCTGGTGCACCACCAGTTATGTTTCTGTTTCCGAGTCTACCTTTCCAAACCCTAGTGCCACTTTCTCAAAGTTCAGAACTGTTTCCCAGAAAGCCCTTCCCAAAGCCTCACTCACTTGCCCACACTCCTGTGCTGCCTCTGCCCTACTCTCCCTACTGCATCATCCTGACCCAGAGCAAGGAGGGAGGATGGGATTGTGAGGCACACTCCCAGCTCCACTCCCCCTTAGGCAGTGCCCGGGGTTCATGCCCCACTTACCCATCATTACACTACTGCCTTCTACCTTTGAGAGACTTAAAAGGAATAGATAAGAGATCATTATACCGTTTGGAGGGGGACAGAAAATGTCACAGATTAGTCCTCTAAATATAGTCATTTTTTCCATCCTGCCCTTCCTGCCTCAATCTTAATTTCTAAATGTATAGCGTTAGCTGGAAGACAACAGAGGCCTGACGCTACATCCTTCATAGCATCCACACATCATTTGCGACAAGACAAAGTCTCTGACTCCAGTAAAGGATTAGTAAGTTCTTACCTCTTCAGCCTCCGCAAAAGAAGGTTGAGAGGCGACCTTGTGGCTGCCTATAAATTCATCATGGGGGTGCAGAAGGGAATTGGTGAGGCTCTACTCACCAAGGCGCCCCTGGGGGTCACAAGAAATAATAGCCACAAGCTAGCAGAGAGCAGATTTAGATTGGACATTAGAAAGAACTTCTTCACAGTTAGAGTGGCCAAGGTCTGGAACAGGCTCCCAAGGGAGGTGGTGCTCTCCCCTACCCTGGGGGTCTTCAAGAGGAGGTTAGATAGGCATCTGGCTGGGGTCATCTGAACCCAGGACTCTTTCCTTCCTATGCAGGGGGTCGGACTCGATGATCTATTGAGGTCCCTTCCGACCCTAGAATCTATGAATCTATGAATCTACTAAGTACATGGCTATTTGGAGTCAAATGTAGTGACAAGTGTAAAACTTGGGCTATATAATCACAACATGTTCAACCCTCCAGGAAGCTGCTCTCTGCTATATATGTAAACAACAGCTAAACAGTGAGGAACAATTATTCAAGGGCTGATCATTGCATAGGTTAAGAGGAGGATGAGATGAAAATAATGGCAAGGGGAGAGAGAGAGCAGTCTTCTTGCTTAAAGTTACTGTAACACCCATGTAATATAACTGCCAATTTTTCGGGAGTTAGAGCACATACCTGTGATTTCTCTCGCTGGCATTCTTAGAAATTATGCCTTCTAGAGCATGACTAATCCCCATTTCACTGTAAGAGCATGTTTGAGGGGATGAAAGGATAGGACTTAGAAGTCACATAACACCATTTTCCTAGCCACAGAAGTATCTCAACAGCAAAAGTACATGATATCTAAAAGTGCCGAAATGGCCACAGACTCACAGACTACCATTTCTCTTTCTGTAAAAAAAACCTAGTAAATTCAGTGACAAAAATCTTTGCTAACACAGCTGCTAACAGGTAGCATCTTGTGCTTTTCCAAAATAATGAGTTCAGGGAAATACAAACTTCTGATAACAAGAAAAATGAAGAATTAAGATATTGGCTCATACAACCTCAGCTCTGTCCTTTTTAATGATGTCCCAGGGTGCCTGCAACGCCCTTTGAAGAGCACTAAAGAAAACCAAACTACATTTAAATACTTACCCTACCTCTACAGAAAGTGCTCAATTTTATAATGCCTTCCTCCACCCACCCCTAAAGTTTCACTTACTAACAGACTGACAAATTATAGTCATCTTCCACCTGACAGTCTTCCTGGCAAGAAGGCTACTTTGTGTAACTACTGGCAGACTTAACCACTGAAGTGCCAGAATAAAGGAGAGTGCATCTGTCAAGATTTTGTACACACCTCTTTTCTTTTATCAAAAACAATGGTTGGGCAGAGAGGATCAATTCTCTCCTCATGGGTATGGTCATACTACATCCTTCCGGCCATTCCAACTAAATCATTTGCTGTTCAATGCAAGGACACCTAATATGATGAACACAACTGGGACTTACAGTTTGCTGGGACTTCCACTTCACTGTTGTGAATTCCAAGTAAACTACTTTTTCTTGGTTTTAATAAGTTTGACTTCTGCCGAGCTACGGCTTTCTAGATGGACAAGAGATATCATTTGGCATCCTTAAATCTGAATGTGCTGGGTTTTTTTGTCATGGAATAATAATCTAATTCTGAGTAAGGAGACTCAAAAGGCTTACCTTTAGGCCATGTAAGACGTTCAGTTTCTACTGGAAGAACTGGCATTCTACCAGTAGAAACCAAAAGTGCAAACATTCAAGCTTTTTCTCCTGGAGCAAAAACGGCCACTCTGGGAGAAAAATAATCCAACAACAACCAGGGAATAATCGCTACCAGCAGAGTTTCTTCTTGGAGATATTTGCACACTTTCCTCTGACATAACTCCTCCTGGGGATCAGGAGCTGGTGGAAAAGCTCCAATGCCTTCCAGGGGTCATGCCAGCTTGGAGAAGCCATGGGGGGCAGCTCCTCCCACCTTTCCTGTAGACCAGGAAGGAAGAGGTGGAGCAGCAGCTGCAGATTAAATGTCTGGAAACATTCCACCACTGGAAATGAAGGTTTGCACATGGTCTTACAAGGCTTATTTCAATTCCATAGCTAGGGAAATCATTAAATAGTTTGTTCCGCCATCTCTTCATTTCTAGTAGAAGGTTATTGCATACTAGACACTTTTTTTTGTCTTTCTTTAAGGTGTGGATCAGATGCTTGGATCACCTGGGGATCTCTCATCTAATCTGTCCTCTACCACTGCAGGAACCTCAGATATTGGGGCAACTTGGCTTCCCCTGTTGTGTTCCTGCAGTGTATAACCATTAAACTGGGAGATGCTTTAAACTAACTAAGTTTACTGAGTCAATGCAGGGAGTGTGAGAAAAACGTAGTGGCCTAATAGATACAGAAGATCACACTAGATGACTTAATGGTTGAAGTCTGTGAAATGTAAGAAAAACTATGGAGCACAGCAAAAACCAAGACAAAACAAAACAAAACAAACTAGTACCCAGAAATACCATCCCAAAACATTTGCATCTCTTAATTAGAACAAAATACTTCATGAAGTACATGACATTTCTAATTTTTATATGCATATACGGTTAATTATAACATTGGGGAAACATTTCAATTCAGATTCGGATATTTGTCCAATATTTTGGACAAAAACTTGGGATGGCATTAATTTTTCTGGCTCCTCTTCTCCTCCCTTTATCTGGACTTCATTTTTTTCTTCAAAATGTCTCTTTCCTTCTTTTTCTCTGGGCTAAACAATGCTTCAAACGAAAGCCATATGTTCTTTGTGCAAGCAAGTGAAGTATTAGAAAATATGGCTGAGAATTCTTGTAAACTGTGGTCCTGAACTATGGCAATGAAAATACCAATTTCTCTGCTGTTAGAGTATTACAGGAGTGCATACAGGACCTGACTGAACTTGAGGCCCTACTGTGTTAAATATAAATGCATAGTAAGTAGTTGTTGTAAGCCAGACAGCTTACAGTGTATACAGCCATGGCCTAGAAAGGAAGCATAATTATTCCCATTTTACAGGTAAGAACTTAGATCACAGAATGATTATAAGATTTGCCCAAGAAGTTTGTACAAGAAGTCTGTGGGCAGAGACTTCCCAAGCCCCATCCAGTCCCTTTTACACAAAGCCATCCCTTCTTTTCAAGCTTTGACTCTAAAGGAGAAAAATGCAATGGAGGTTCAAAGACATGAGGATTAAGTATAAACATAAGCCTGCCAGCAGTGACTGAGAAGTGATGCCTGAACTTTGTCAAGCATCTTGACTGAGGTTGAGAATATGAGCTCAAATGAATATACAGGAAGCAATCATTTTTTCATGAGGAATATGTGCTTTATTGTGCACACATATTCTTCCTTCAGAAGACTGTAAATTACAGTATTTATGGAATCTTAATGAACTAAGCACAGTTGGAGCCTGAAGGTCAAGGCTGCAAACCGCATCCTAAATTTCTGTTTACAGATGAAGTACAGTATTTATTGCGGCACTGTTTGTGCTGCTATAGTTAAAGGTCTGCCAGCGTTTCCATTATAAACCCCTATTTCAGGGGTTTATAACTCGCCCATCAATCTTCACACTGGGATGAAACATGGCGTTCAAGGTCTTGGCTTTGGGAACACTTTTTTTGTTTTGGTTTCTTTACCTAATTGAAAAAAAATCTGTGCGCTGAGTTTTAAAGGTATGAAAACAATAGCATATCTATTGTTTCACATATTTCATTTTACTGACACAGTAATTTTACTGTTCTGTAGCTTTCAAAGTAATACCGAGATCTGCCTACTATTTAAACAATAATTACAACAGTTGCACAAGGGTTTGAGCAAAGATCTGTCCCTCCAGAAATGTTAATAAAACAACCCCGCCTAAAGACGTATCAGTGGGTTAATTGCCTTTACGTTTTCTACTCCCAAAATGACTTAGTGGGTTGCAAGTCAGTGATTTTCAAACATCCCAGATCATATTTGCTTAGTTATAAAGTTAGGAAAACAATCTTAATGCTACGCGCCTGGGATATGAGAGTGAATTGGATCCTTTCATGTAATAAAGGGTATGTCCTCACAGCAAAATGAAATCATGATTCTAGCATGTACTAGCATCTTAATTTTAATCTATTGGAACAGATCAAACAGGAGTGAAGATGCAACAGATAAGTTTTAGGGCATGCTACCAAACAATCCACGTATCCAGGCTCCCTGGAAGACTTGTTTGCTGGTTGACAGCACATACTAAAAGCCTATGTCATTCTCTTCCCAGTTTCCCAGTGGAGCTCTGTATTGCTGAGACTTGACTGCTTATAATGCCTGAGCTACCTCATGCAAAGCAAGCCTGAGTAACTCTACACTATAGACATATTCTTAAGTGATCCCAGGTGTGAATAAGGATCACAAGAACAGGGCCAACCATTTCATTCCTCCATTGCAGCACATGAGAAGAGTGAAAGAGGTGCTGGGGGGAAGAATTAATTCTTTTCAAG
Source organism: Alligator sinensis (assembly GCF_000455745.1). Classification (NCBI taxonomy): domain Eukaryota; kingdom Metazoa; phylum Chordata; order Crocodylia; family Alligatoridae; genus Alligator; species Alligator sinensis. The sequence continues at coordinate 902,072 of NW_005842466.1, forward strand.
GGACTAACTGAAGTTCCCAGTGAAGAGAATCACATACCTTTGTTGTACTCTACCGTATATGTTACGGAGAATACATTAAAGCAAAGGAAGAGACTGAAACGAGTCAACATGGAAGAAGGAAGCTATATCCGAACCGTTGCCACAGAACATCAAGCATTTTCATGGTCTGCTTTCAAAAATTCTCATGCCCAATTTAATGAAACCACTAGGGAATAAGTTACAGGATTTTCTCCAAGGTACCTGCTTAGTCATTCTCAGTAACATGTCCTGTCTGTACTTAGGAGAGCAGAAGTACTGCTTAGACCATTTTCTGTAGACTAGAGAAAGGCAAAGAGCAAAAGGAAAGCGCCAAATTTACATTGCACCCATAAGCAGGCAATTATGTAAGGAACACGTGATAAGCATTACAAGGATATGAAAATGAAAAGGATGTAGTTTTGCATGACAAAGAGTTTCTCACTATCCCGAATGTGGTGTTTTCCATTTTGTAAAGAAAAAATAAGTACACATCCGCTGCAGTCTCATCATGTCAGACTAGATAGTATGCCCCTGTGGCACAAATGCAACTGGCAATTCATTTTATCTGGCTATTTCATGATTGCCTTGAAAAGTCAGAGCAACTCAAAGTGACTGTGGAATATTCCTGACTCTGGTCCACTAATTCTTATTCAATTTCTCTTTGGTGAATATCTTCCTTCACGGTGTACGTGCAACCACTGGGGCAGTGAGGTAGGATGTTCCCACCCCAAATTTCACTCTTTTGTTCATGGCTGTATTTCCACCAAAGTTCCCTCCACAACTTACTTTTCTGCAGTGACATGCTTTGAGCCACTTCCACAGCTTGGAACAGTTTCCCTCTCCCTGTGTTCCCGACGTCCTTATGCCCTCCAAGCCCCACCCCAAGGGCACAAACCAAAGCCTACAGATCTCCACATCTTGCAGCAGTTCAAGGGACAATAATGTTTTCCTTTGAGAGAACTACAAAAGAATATGATAATACTTGATTACTACTGACTAGGCCTTAAAACCTACATCTGAGGGTTAGAAAAGTGCTCAGAACTGTTTTAGAACTAATGGAACAGCAAAATGGTTTCCTTTGACCAAACGCATTTTGTTATCTAATGAGAGCCATAAATGTTTCCAATGGCTAAGTTAGCTTTGAAATACGCAGTGAGACACACGAAGGCGCAGCTTTTTTCTCAAGAAGCTGAAAGGTAGATTGCTCAAGACGTTTAAAGCTAAACACTTCAGTGTACTCTAGGAAACAAGCCTTCCCAGGCAAAGGGAGACAAACATTTTGCCTTAAAAGTTCTTTTCTATCTCAGGTTTCTATGAGGATCAGTTAGGTTCAGGCAAATTAAAGCCTTAACATGCAGTCCGAGAGGCCACCTTTGTTCTGTTGAAAACGTCTGAAGAGGGCAAAGAAAAAATGCCATATTAGTGCAGATTTGATGCAACACAAAGCTGGATCTTCAGTAATGCAGTGTTATTGAAGATTTTTTTTTTTAAGTTTTTTTAATAAAACACAGACGAGCATGTCAAATGCAATTAGATTTCAAAATATTTTTTTCTTTTTGAAAGCTTATTTTACCATCTAACATAAGTAGCTGTCATGCAGCCTGAGCTGCTATCCCACAGTACATCTTGTTAGCAGTGATGTCATGACAGAAATGTTACAACACTGCATTCTAATCACCTTGTGCATTGGTATGAATTTAAAATTTTCTGCTGAAAGGATAAATTTTTTTTTAAAGAAAAAAATAGCTTTTATCGTGGATTCTCACCGAGATTTTTAAGAGCGGCATGACACTTTTGAAAGCCAAGCAATGCGAGACTACCATTTGAATCGATAAAAATGAATGGGAAACGTATTGAACATCTTACCTGTAAAATCCTGGAGGCGCTTGTTGAACTAAGAAGTTTTTCTCCAGGCTCTGCAACACATCATTAAGCATTCTGACTCGGATGGGCGCTCTCTCCTTGGGATCATTAGCTGGACGCATCTCATCTGACTGGAACAATTCTGCACTGTCCCTCAGACTGGAAGCCATTGCCAATAACTGATGAGTATCTAACTGGTCACCTAATAATAGAGAAAAGTACATGCAGACAAACAATTGAGAGGCAATTATTTATGACTCTTGTCTAAAAATAACAAATTCTTTTGAACAAAAAGGCAATATTGTCATCTTTATCAGGGCCCAGGCCATGCCTGGTAGAACTACACCAGGGATCAATATGACCCATACGTTATTTCAAGTTTATTGTGTTTTTGCATAAGTACAAACTTGTGATCTCTTGAGACTTCACAAACTAAAGAGAGTTAGACCTGGATAACAGTTGGGTGGAAACTCTCCAAAGAAATCTCAGAGTTCACCAGAAAGTAGTAGTTTACTATCAGTAACTGGAGCTTTTCCCCCTGAGACAGTAGTTTTGGATGCCAGTTCTCGTGAAGGGGAAGGAATGGGAGCTCATGCTTAGATATCACAGTGATAACAGCTTCTCTTCATAAAATCTTAATGCAGAGCTTACCTGAATTCTGTCTAGCACCCTACAATGCTAAGAATGCAGAGAGTGTGTAAGGGGTGTACTTGGTAGCCGTGTTGGTCTGAGACAAAAAGACATACAAAAAACTAGAACTCTTGGTTCCAAAATGATACCTTTTATTAGACCAACTGGAAAATGGCAAGAAAATTGTCCTTTTCTGCAAAAAAACGTGTAAGGGGTATAAGGGGTGATCATATGTATTGACTGAGCATGAATTCATTTCCATGGCTTTAAGCCAAATGAACACAACTTAAATGGACATTGGGCATATGTACATGTGCATTTGCTGTGGCACCAATTTACTCTTGAGTAAATTACTTGCGAGTAAATGGTGCCAGGCAAGCATCTACACGCGCAGGGAAGCAGGAGCAGATTCACTGCCAATCTGCTCCTGCTTCCTGGGGCCCTGCAATGGGCCCCTGCCAGCACTGGGGGGAGCTCCAGGCTCCGGCTGCAGCTGCCACCAGTTGGCAGCCCTCTTCAAAAGCCAGCCCTGTTTGCTGCTCTCTGGCCAGTCACTTCCCTGGCCAGGAGAAGTATGCCTAGCGCAGGAACAGTATGCAGCAGTGCTCTCCTCCCTGCCTGTGCCTCCCCGTACTATGGCGGATCCAGCCTCTGACCATGGCAGCGACAACAAACACCCCCTCTGGCTGCCATGCTAGCCCTGCTGGCCTGCCGTGCTGACCGCTGGCTGGCCCACAGCAGTCTCACCCCTTCCAGCTCCGCCACGTGCAGCGACTGCCTGCCTGCTTGCTGCGAGCTGTCCCAAGGCTCTCGCCATGCACCTGCCACCTTGACCCCGCCCACCTGGGTGGACCCCAGCAGGGACACCAGTGACGGACTCCAAGATGCCACCGCCAGGGCCACTGTTGCCCTCCTGGATCTCCAGCCCTGCCACCTCTGGGCCTGCCAGGCCAGCCAGAACTGGTGGTGGCATGTGGTCCAGCATACTTGGGATGATGAGCAGTGGCTGGAGGCCTTCTGCATGACACATGCCACCTTTTGGGTCCTCTTGGAGCACCTGGAGCAGAAGGACACCGGCATGTGGCTGCCCCTACCCATGGACACATGCCTGGTCCTCAGCCTGGTCAAGCTGTTCATGCCCACCAGCCTGCAATATGTCAGCAACCTGTTTAGTGTGGGCACGGTCACCACCAGGGAGGCTGTCCTGGAGGTTTGTGGCATCCTCCAGGATGTGATGAGGGCCAACGTTCTCTGCAAGCACAATGCCTTGGCAGTGGTGGCTGGGGTCAGTGCTCTGGGATTCCCCCAGTGCGTCAGGGCCCTCTATAGGACTCACATCCCTGTCACCTGCCCGCCGCACAGAGGCTGTCCCTACTACAGCCAGAGGGACTTTCACTCTGTGGTGCTCCAAGCCGCTGTGGACCACCGCGGGGCCTTCATGCATGTGAACAGCCTGGGCACAGCCTGGGCACAGCCCAGGCAGTGCTGCTGGGCTGGCAGCACTGCCTGCCCAGCACTGGCTGGGCAGGCAGTGCTGACAATGCCTGTGTCTTCTGGAACTCTGGCCTGCCAGGTCTGGTAGAGAGTTGGCATTTTGCACTGAGGCTGCTAGACCTGCAGTTGGGCACTATGGTGGTCCCACTGCTCCTCATCAGAGACCCTTCCTACCTGCTCCTGCCCTGACTCATGTGGCCTACACCAGCCACCTGCATGCCTACCAGGCCCACTTCAACTGCTGCCTGGGCCAGACCTGCACCTTTAGCCACCTCAAGAGCTGCTGGGCACACCCTTGCCACCCTCCTCAACTTTGACAACCTCACCTGGGTCATCATTGCAGCCTGTGTGATGCATAACATCTGTGAGCCCGAGGGGGAGTTCTTCTGTGAGGCCTGGGAAGAGGTGTGGCGCATGGAGGACACCTAGCAGTAGGAGCATCACCTGCAGCAGCACCAGTGCCCCCCCAACACACACACACACAGAGGCCCCAAGAGAAATGTGCACCCGCCAGAAGGGGCCAGGGCACTTGGTACAGGAAGCACTGGCTGAGCACCTCCTCCAGCACTTCCACCTCTAACCCACCTGCACCTCCACCCATGGATCCCACTCCACCCCTCCTGTCCATCCCCCAGCACCATGCTCACTGCAGATATGTCTCACAAGAACAAGTTTTTACTCCCCTCACATCAAACAATGTCCCCAACACAAACAGAGCCCCCCTCGTTCCCCAACAGAGTCCCTCCACAACACACCCCACCCACCAACACCAAAACACCTTCTTCCCAGTGAAAACTTTGTTCAATGTCCTTTATGTGCCGTCCCAGGGTGGGGAGCCATGGGGTGGGGGCACCTAAGGGACAGAGCCCAGGGACAGGTGGCCAACACCCCTGCCTCTGGCTGCTCCCAATGAGTGCAGTGGGTGGGGAGGCTCACCCAGGTGCAATGGCAGCTGGTGCTCCCACAGCAGAGGTGGCTAACCCTCCAACAGGCAGTGTCCAGGCCCAGCAGGGTCAGTGTGTGGTCCTGACCCTGCTGCAGGCAGCTCTGGCTCTGTGCCCACAAGGAAGCAGAGCCATAACTTGGGTAGGGAAAATCAGGATGACTGCCCCAGGCCCTGCACTTTGGGGGGCTCCATGGAGCTGGGCAGAGCAGCCATGGACCCTCCTACAGGGCCTACCTGGAGCTGGTGGGTCATCCCCATGCTACAGAAGAAGCATCTGGCCACCCATCAGCCCCTCCTCACACTGAGTGTTAAAGGGCCCTGCACAGGCTGATTTGCCCTGGGTCCTGCATCCCACTAGGGTTGACTTTGAGGGTGGGGCTGGGAGGCACCAGACCTGTGGCTGGGGCCAGGCCAGAGGCTCCTGGCTGCTGGAGGTGGTGCAGGACCTCCTTCCAGGCCCCACTGGAGGCCTGCTGCTGGATGGTGGGTGGTTGCCAGGGGACAGGCAGGGCTAGGGTCAGGGGCCAGGCAGCAAGCAGCATGAAGGCAACCATCAGGGCCAGAAGAGTGTCCAGCAACCAGCAGTCATTGTCTGTGGCTTACACTACCTGGTCCAGGATGGCATTCTATTCCTGCAGGGCATCCACCCACTTGCATTCCAGGACCAGGAGCTGTGCCCAGAACTCCCAGTCCTATGCTTCCTTGTAGTGGGTGACATCCTCCATCCGCCACCTATCCTGGCGGGCTACATCCTCTGCCCACCACCTGTCCTGATAGGCCAGGTCCTCCAGCTGCCAGGCCCAAACATCCCCTAGCTGGTCCTCTGACAACATGACCAGGTGGTCCAGGAGGAGGGTCCTGTCCCAAGTCCTCCTATGGCAGATCTAGTGCATCTGGCTGTGAGCAGTGGTGGCCCTGAGGCTGCATTCTGGATGCCAAGGGTGGCCTCTCCAATGTCTGCAGGTGCAGACCCTGTAGAGCCATGAGACAGAAGCTGTTTGTGTGAGTTCGCAACATTTCAGAGATAAGAAGTTCTGTACCAGGGGCTGTGCTCTGCTAGGCCTCAGATCAGGGGTCAGGCATGCACAGGTGACCAGGGACCATGGTAAGTTGGCCTGGCAGGCCTGGGCCCAGGCAGTTGCTTGCTGAGCCCTGCATCCCTGCTTGTTCCCCTGGGGCTGGCGGGTCGCTGAGTGCCAGCTGCAGGCAGCCTGCCCACCCTAACCCCTTCCCAGGGTGGAACAGGCCAAGCACCTGGCAGTTCCTGCTACTGTGGCTCCAGACCCTGCTCCCCCCACCCCACATCTCCTCCTGCAGGCTAACCACTCTCTGCTATACTACCACCCAGCCCATGGCATCCAGGCTCGGGAGGTATGGGGCTCCCAGGCGACTGGGACGAGCAGCTGCCTGTGGTCCCATCCTCCCAGCAGGAGACCTCTCTGGGGAAGCGCCCTAAGGCCAGCCTCCCCTAAACCACTGCTTCTCCCCAAGTGTTCCCCTGCTGTGCATGCCTTGGATGGTGCAAGAGGAGCTGTTTGTGTGGACCAAGAAGTACCTGACCCACTATGCCCTGCTGCTGCTGATGGCCATGCTGCCCTGGATGGACCTGCGCATCTGGTACAGGACCCTGAGCTATGACAGCACAGGGAGCAAGCCCTGCCACTTCCTGGAGGACTACTCATGGCTGAGCTGCATGTCTCTGCCCACCACAGCTGAAGAAGATATTGCCACCAGCATTGGCACATTCCTTGGTATGTGAAAGGCCCGTGTCCACCTAGCTTCAGAGGCATGGGCTGATCACAGTTTGGCACTCTCTCCCACCTCCCTGTGTGCTGTGGAGGAGGAACTGGGGATAGGGGAGTGCAGGCAGGCTGTGGGGGTGGGGCAGGGGCCAGAGCTGGGGCCAAGGCCAGGGGCAGGAAGAGCCCTCCCCACAGAGTGGGGCTTACCATGTGGCCAGAACTGGGGTTGCTGGTGGCCTTGGATGTTCACAGCTGTCGGTGATGGTATGTGGTTCTAAGCAGTGTCTTCAGATGGTAGGGCACAGCAGGTAGGCACCTGGCCAGGGCCCACCCCCAGGGTGGAGCTTGTGCTGCTGGTGGCTGGTAGTGTCATGGCTGGCCACACCTTGTGGCGGGAGCTGAGGCTGTGGATCTGGTGTGGCAGGCTCTGGCCTGGGCTCCCCAAGCTGCTGGCAGGTGGGGAGGGGATGCAGCCACAGAGCTTGGTGGGACGGACTGCTGGATGCCCAAAGGGCTCTCTCTTGGTGATATGTCACTGGAGGTGCCAAGCTGGGCTGAGAGCTCTTGCAGGCTGCCTGTACTTCTATAGCAAGTGTGATTGTAACCTGGGTCTCAGGGCCTGAATATGTCTGTTATTTATTGCATAAAGGGCATGGACTTCTGGGCACTCCCCAACCAACAATTGTGGTCAGTGATGGAAACTCACTGTGCACACTAGGCCTTGATTTTTATGCAGCACTGCTACACCAACTGGTCATGCCCATGCTCCCACATCCAGGCTGACAATCCCTCAGACGTAGGCATTGGAGCACCTGCCCCACTTGAATGGGCGCTGCACCACCACCTCGCCCCACAGTGCCACAAAGTCGCCAGTCTCTTCTTCTGACAGTTGGGGCCCTTGGTGGTGGGCACAGGTATGGGCACTGCTACGAATGAGGAGGACACCATTGTGAGTCATGCTCTGGCTCTCTAGGCCCCTGTGTGGCTGTCCCTGTGCTGCTGGGCCTGGACAGCTGCCTGCAGTGCCCAATGAAGGGGCCTGGCATGGGACTGGCAGCTGCATGGCAGAGGCAATGCCCAGCAGCACCTGCAAGTTCAGTGGTGGGCTGCAGGCAGGTGAAGCCTGCCCCGGCAGCCAGAAACTGCCTGCAGCTGAGCCTGCAGGGTTGGCAGGCTTAGCTAGAGCCTGCAGGCCTGGACAGCACAGGCCTGGCAACCACCTGACAGTGCAGTGCCAGGCAGCAGCGCTGGGGTACAGGCAGATTAGGGTAGCTGGGCTGTGGCCTGCCCAGGTGATACAAGAACCTGGAGTGGCCTCAGGCTTCCTAGTGGTGTGCCCCAGGGCTCTGAGTGCCAGCAGGCTTTTAAGGGCCTGAGGCAGGGGCTGCCATAGAGGCAGCACAGCCCTGGGGCAGGAGAGGCTTCCAGCCTGGAGCCCTGGGGCTAGCCTCAGGCCTCCCCCTAGTGGCAGGGCTGACCTGGGAGAAAACTTGCTCTAGGGTTGCATCTACATGTGCATGACTGCACAATAAGTAATTGTGCAAAAATTTCCTACCTGTACTTGCAGGCAGCAAATTTACTCGGTGTTGGGTTTTTACTGCACAGTAAGCATGCACATGTGTAGACATGCACACTTACTGCTCAGTAAACTAAGTACTGTGCAATTAAGCATCTCATGCACACATGCCCATTTAAACGTTAACTCTGCTGAACTGGTGTTTATTGGACTGTATCATATTCCCACCTGTGGTGCTGGTAAAGGGGCTGTCCTTTTTTCCCAGTGCTTGCAAAGATTCCATTAAGCTTAACAGAATTTACACATGCACATGCGGCAGAAAATGGACTTCTCTTCAGATCCTAATGCCAAAAGCAACTTGAAAGACAACAGAAATACCTCTGCAAGGTTCTTATAAGGACATGGTCAACTTACCCTATCAATGACAGGGAAAGAGA
>NW_005842466.1:911266-911778 GCF_000455745.1 Alligator sinensis
TGCTAGCCTCAGGCCTCCCCCTAGTGGCAGGGCTGACCTGGGAGAAAACTTGCTCTAGGGTTGCATCTACATGTGCATGACTGCACAATAAGTAATTGTGCAAAAATTTCCTACCTGTACTTGCAGGCAGCAAATTTACTCGGTGTTGGGTTTTTACTGCACAGTAAGCATGCACATGTGTAGACATGCACACTTACTGCTCAGTAAACTAAGTACTGTGCAATTAAGCATCTCATGCACACATGCCCATTTAAACGTTAACTCTGCTGAACTGGTGTTTATTGGACTGTATCATATTCCCACCTGTGGTGCTGGTAAAGGGGCTGTCCTTTTTTCCCAGTGCTTGCAAAGATTCCATTAAGCTTAACAGAATTTACACATGCACATGCGGCAGAAAATGGACTTCTCTTCAGATCCTAATGCCAAAAGCAACTTGAAAGACAACAGAAATACCTCTGCAAGGTTCTTATAAGGACATGGTCAACTTACCCTATCAATGACAGGGCAAGAGA
>NW_005842466.1:911809-919568 GCF_000455745.1 Alligator sinensis
TGAGATAAGCCTCAAACTTTTACATTCAGATTTGATCCAGGGCTTTAGAAGTTTACCTATCAGTAGCTTAAAATGCACTCTTCAAATACATCAGAACCTAAGATTATTTCTCCTGGGCGTGCGAAGAATAGATGTCTTCAAGCAGCAAGTTAAACATATAGCAGCCTTTCCTGGTCAGCAAACATAAGCAAATATCACAACCAATTAGTTAATAATGCCACAGAAACTTTCTTCCCGTGACATGCACCAGTGATATTAGAAGGGAAGTGTGTGTAAACATGATGGAAATGCTAGAGAGTAAAGCTGCAGAATTCAGAAACCTCCCTGGACTTCCTTTCTCCCCCTGGCTCTGAAAAAGGTACTTACTATAGGATATAGCTCACCAAGAAAATTATAGATCTCACACACCCTCCTCAGAGCCTTTTGACTGCTGCACCCTGGAGTAATCTAAAATGCAACATTCTGTGGAGATAATCAGATTTGCTGATATATCAAGATGGATTTCAACAAAGGAAGACTTTTGGGATCAAAGAAAAGTGAGAGAGGGCAGGTTAGGTTTGGTTTAGGATAAGATTTTTTTAGAAGTTGGTGACAGAGAGCTCTCCATTTCCCAATAAAGATAGCTGAGACACTAAGCTTGAAATACAGCCCTTGAAATATAGTCTGAGCTTACTACTATGTAACTCAAAGACTTATTACATTAGGTTGACATTTCAGGAAAATATGCATTGAAGTTATATTATATAGGCAAAATCAAATATTTTTGTAAAAAATATCTATCATCAAAGCTCATCTTCAACTGATGTTGGATCCCACCACTAGTGCATACAAAGTTGCAGATTTTAGCTCACGTATTAGTTTTTGGCTTTTCCTAAATTTCAGCTACATTTCATAAGGCTCAGAGCACATCTGACTATTAATCGTCCTAAAAAAAAAACAACTGACAGTGTAATCTCTCTATAAACTGTGACAATTAGTGGAAGAAATGCAATCATCTAATGTCAGAATTGCAAAGTAACAGAAGTCTAATATTTATGCCAATATGTTTTTCATAAAATCTTTTACTTTACTCGGTACTCTTGTCTTTCTGCTAATAAACATCAGCAGCCAGCCAGAACTTATTGCTGTGAAAATGAAAAAGGAAAGGAAATATATGCTTTGACCTAGATTTCCATGATAGTGTCTCCTGCTGTTTTGAATGTAAAAGATGTCTGACAATTTGGGACACGCGGTTTCAAGTGACTTCTTAAATGAGCTTCACAGAATTGGCGTGTCATTCCTGTTTCCACAAATCCCATAAAAGTGTTTTCATTTTATTCTTAGATCATAACATTCAGTATGTTTTTTTAATATAAAAATCTAACCAGATACCAACAAACTAACTTAGGGTTTAGCACTGATAGCAGGCTTAAACAACCCCACAATCTCATTATGGTCCAGTGAGAATATTTAAGAAATAAAACCCATTCCCTACAAAATACACCTGATGGTTTTGAACCACTGGCTGAGGGAAGGGATGAAATAAAAAGTAAATTTGTGGTTAAAACAATTTTGAAAAATTCTGAGGTAGGCAGTGGGTGCAAATGCTAAAGGCTAGCTTGTGACATACATAGCCAACCTATTGGAAGTTCTCCTCTTTTTGTACCAATACTGGTCCGGCCACTCTATCTTCACATCTCTTGCTGGAGTGCACAAAAGAAGCAGTGAAAACACAAGGGGAGTAGGAATTTTGAGAGTTGTCTTGTGCACAGGCCTGTATTTTATGTTGTCAAAGGTAACCAAAGTCCAAAGCAGATTGTTACATAAGATTATGAAGAGCAGACTGAATTAGTCCAAACAAAAAAGGTCTGACACCATTCAAACACTGTGTCGAGATAACAACTGATAAAGAAAGAAGAATGGGATTAGAAATACAGAGACCAAAAATAGCAACTTCGGCTGCTTTTCACTGCAATACTGCTGGCCTCCACTGTCTTGATTCTCAGGATTTTTCTGAGCAGACCAAGCCAGAGACAGGGAACAAAACATTTCACTTTAACTGGCATTAGCTAAACTCTGAACATACCTGGGAATGTGAGACTTGGGCTCCTGATCTTGCATCCACCCCTATATGTCGCTTTCTTTCCCTTCTTTATGGCTAGGGACAGACATTCAAAAAGCCGGAGCCTGAATTGATTCAACCTTTGCAGGTTAGTCTAACCTGCCTAGGTTGAACTGGTTTGTAACAGCACAGACATTCCTTATGGACTGAGGAAATGTGGGTACATGCTTGTAATTGTTCAGGCCAGTAGCCAGGGGGTGCTAGAGTATGCCTTCGGCTGCAGGAAAGCTATGCTGAGGGGGTATGGCCAGCCCGGGCAGTAGCCTGGCCTGAACTGGCCGGAGAGGGGTTTAATTCCCCGCTCCCTGTCCCACCAGCACAGACCCAAGCCAGGTCCACGGGGCACTCCCCCTTCACTGCTGCAGCGGTGGGTTGGCATGGCCCCTAAGGTAGAGGAGGCAGGGAGTGGGGTAGGATCGGTAGGACAGGGATGTGGGGAATTAAACCCTTCTCTGGCCAGTCACCCACCCTTGCCTGTCCCTGCTTGGCTGGGGAGCAGAGGGGTGGGGCCAGCCCTGCTGCGCTGGAGCAGAGCCCAGCCAAGAGGGCATGCCGGGATGCTGGGGGACTCTGCCTTAAGTTAAACCAGGAAGGGGTCTGGGACAGGCATTACACCAACTGGTTTGAGCTCAATCAGTTAAGTCTGATACTACACTTAACCAGGTTTACCTCAAACTGGTTTTGGCCATTTTGAAACCGGTTTATGTGCACTGAATGTCTGTTCTGTTACAGGTTTAAACCAGTTTCTGATCACTTAAACCGGTTTGTGTGTAATGCCTGTCCCTAGTCTATTTTTCCTCTTTTCTACTCTTCATCTCTTGCTTTCTGTCTAAATGAAAGTCTGGTTTGGATGACCAAGAATCTGTATAATATTGCTGTGATCTTGTGACCAAAGAAAAAGCCAGACAAGACAATAATGCATTGCAGAAGCTCAATGTTGGTAGGAGTTTGCCTGGTTAGCGGCTGCTTGCTGTGCCTGTAGTTCTCCATTAAGGAGACTGAAAATAGTAAGAATTAGAGACAAAAGCTGTATTTTCTATTTTTGCTTTTCCTGCTTTCCCCTTTTTGTGTATTTGCCTTATTTTCTCTTCAAGGAAATGCAATTAGATTCCAGATTATCTCTTTTTTTCAAAAAAGGACAGTTATCACCATCTAAAATGTTCTCTTCCTGTAAAAACTGCACAGTTAGAGACAAAGGGAATAAGGGAACACTATTGAGACAAACACTGTCATATATACATTGTTACATTGTAATATATACATTGTTAATACTTCAAATATTCTTCTCTTCTCCCTGAATATTTAATAAAAGTTAAATAAGTTTTCATGATGACTCTTGCCATAGCATGAAGGGGACTGAGTTTTCTGGATGCAAAACTCTGGTCTACATTTAACTGTTTAGCTTTGTACAATGCTGCTCTTTGACCCTCTGGGTCCCTTTATTCCATTCAAGATAACAGACCAAGCCCTACCCATACAAGCAAAGGTACAACAATTATCTAATGCTGATAGAAGATACAGAGTGATACACTGCAACTATTATCTCTGCCTTAGGAGGCCTTTTAATATTCCACGTACAATGATTGCATTATGCATAGGGACCTATCAAATTCATGGCAGAAGTTGGCTACATAGCAGCTCCCTTAATCTTGCAGGTTCCCCCACATGACCTCCCCCTCTCCCCCAGCTGATTGGCAGAGAAGCCCTGCTGCTCATTCCTGATTGACAGGGAGGCAAAAACTGTAGTTTTAAATATGGTACCATTTTTGCCTCATGGCCAGTCAGCACCAAAGAACAGGGCCACTGGGACCCCTCAGCCAATCAGCAATGTGAGGGGGACGACACTGCAGGGGAACCTACAAAATTAAGGAGCTGCTGTGCAGCACACCTCCATCATGAATTTGGTAGGTTCTTAATTCTGCATACATGGTTATGGCAGTTTTGGTGATAATGAAAGTTTAAAACTTTCTCCATTAGAAATTCTTTTTTTTGTTAGTTTTACCAGCAGTGTTTCATAGATGAAACAACCTGCATTATTTAAAATTGTCACTCTAAACAGAAAATAAATGATTATGAATCCCAACAGTGAGCGCAGGCTTAAGGGACAAGTACATCCTTCTGCATTTGGAAACAAGGCTATGTAGACCAGTCTTTCAAATATAAAACTAGGAAAATGCCAGTACTGTTTTTTTTTTCTGTAAATATGACATTGTCCTCTAATTCATTATATTTTGATAGGTAGTCATTAAATCATCCACTAAAACTGCATTCATTTTATAAAGCTAGCAAATAGTCTCTTTCTTTAATAGTCTTTTACAAGGCTCTAAGTATTTATGGATACTGTGAGCAAAAGGAACTAAGGACATTCTTTTAAGGGCACAGCAGATAAACTATCATAATCCACTGGACTTCACTGACATATACTGACAGGCAGAAGTGTGATTTATGATTGATGCTGAAACACAGATGCTGAAATCAGAGGGGCAGATTATTCTGAAGAAAAAGATGCATTAACTAATATCATCTTATACATCTTGTGGCACAACTCTGGAGGGAAGGAAAAAAACCCCTCACAAGTGTTATTTCACTCCAGGGAAAACAACAGCACTTTATTATTCTATATTTCCTATTTGTTGTGCTGGCCTCTCCGCTATGAATCATGATGAATGATCCAAACTAGTTATTTAGTTGTTAAATGAATAAAACTGCAGGTACAAGAAAGGGACTGGGGAACTTGCATGCTGTTGATCACTGAATTATGCAGCTGACTTTCATTACACATTCTATATGTAACTGGATTATATTAAAAAATAGCTTCCACCAGATGGATATTTGTTCTATACAGCAGGATTGAATGCAATAACATTTCTCTGTGTAATCAATTGCTCTTATAAAACAAAGTACTGCTGGATGTTTAACATTTATAAAGTACATTTCTGCCTCCTGGCAGTAATATGCTTGCCCAGCACAACTTAAAGGAAGACTGATTCATCATAACCAAAACAGCACAGGGTTCTCCACTTCATATATAGTCCTGCATTTCTCTGAGACAGAGGAAGACAGTTGATTTGGCCTATGACTGGCTGGGGCTCCAGGGCCAGAAAGAGGTGCATTATTATGCACATATGACAATTTTCTCTCTTTGGAATGGAGACAGATCCGGGATGGCCAGCAACAGCAGCAGAACCTCAGGATGACAAAAGAAATCTTTTTTACTTTTCTAGAAATCTGTGTGTAGCTCACCCCAGAACTACAACATGGATAAAAGCATTGCCAATACTGTTTGGAAGCTTGGCACTCCCAACTGCTACCATCTAGAAGAAAACCAATTTACTCCTGGAAGAGCAACTGTTTGGGTTTGTGCCGATACAGGTTTGTAATAGTACTATGAATATGCTGCTGCACCATGTCACCATGCTTGATACCACACAGGAATCTAATTACAGCCCTGCATGGATGTGGTCCCTAACCTGCTTAATGGGATACTGGTGCCTATCCTGAGCCTATTTTTTCCTCCCCACACCAAGCCAAGGACTTTCTCCGCAGGGTGGAGTGCCTCTCCATGGTGCTGAAAGGTCTGACTGATCACTGTGATGTCCTCTGGGGTGGACTGGAAGGTCCATGATGGTCCAGGAGAGCTCAGGCCCATTTCATAGATTTCATAGATTTCATAGACATCAGGGCTGGAAAGGACCTCGGAAGATCATCGAGTCCAGCCCCCCGCCCAAAGGGCAGGAAGTCAGCTGGGGTCATAGGATCCCAGCAAGTTAAGCATCCAGTTTCATCTTGAAGGTGTTCAATGAAGGCGCTTGAACCACCTCCGGTGGCAGGCTGTTCCAGACCTTGGGGGCTCGGACAGTAAAGAAATTCTCCCTTATGTCCAGCCTGAAACGATCTTGAAGTAGTTTGTGACCATTCGACCTCGTCATCCCTTGGGGCGCTCTGGTGAACAAACGTTCCCCCAGATGCTGGTGGTCACCCCTGATAAACTTGTAGGTGGCCATCAGATCACCCCTGAGCCTGCGCTTTTTCAGGCTAAAAGGAGCAGCAAAAGTGCTAATTTACTGAAAGGAGCAGCAAAAGTGCTGTTTCTTAGTCTGATACATAACCACAGCTGCTTGCCAGTGTGCCACTGGCATTTTCCTTTCCACCATCATATGCTTCTTTTCTAACATCATGCCCTCCAGCTCAGTCCTTTGTTCACTGCTTTAAGAAACCAACCTCCCACAATTCTGCCTTGATGGACTTCTGCTAGCATGCATTCATTGGTACCTGGGATAGATTCTTCCTTATCATTTTCCACCACAGATTTGGCTTTTTTTCACAGGATAACAGGAGCTGGATCAGTACGGTTTTCCATTCCATCATCCTTCAAGATTTCAAAATTTTCCCCATTCCAAGTGAGGATGAAACTCAGACCTTTTGAAGTTTTTGACAAGAGCCCAAGAGAGAACCACCTACCCCAACATGAATAGTTTGGCAGTTTGGGCATACAAAAAATTCAGAGAAGGGACTTCAATTTGGGTCTCATTTATCCTAACTGAGTATGCTACCATCCAGGTTAGCTGGTATTCTTGGGTATTCTTGGGTAGGCCTCACTCTATGTCATCTGTTAGAGCTATTCCAAGAATTAAATATGCAGAGAGGCAGACAGACACTATAGATCACTGGGTAGCACTGACCAAAAATGGAGAGAAGTATCTGGTCCAGTGACTATTTAACTGTTACGTATCCATCCATTGTATCATTCTTTGGTATAGCAGTTGACATACTTGCTAAAGTATCGTCCAGTTCCACAGAGTACAGGTAAGTAGTGGGAGCATTACTACTATAGGTACTGTTCTGGTCCCTTGTCCTTAGCTATTCCTGTCAGTACTAGGACCAGGTCCAGGAGAACCCCTCCCTCCCCCTATTTCTAGTAAGTGTTTTACAGAGCTTTCCAAAGAAGACAATCAAGTCTAAGATCTCTGCATGGGACTACCCAGAAGTACAGATAGACCTGGGGTAATGTGACTATTGGAGTGTGAATCCAATACTATCTTAAAAAATAGTACCTGGACCTTACCATTGCCCACCAGAATTTAATGGAAAGGTGGTGGCAACCAATCAAAATGAAACCCAGAGCAGCAGAGGGCCCACAGGTACACAGAGAGGCCAACTCAGGTGCACAGAGTGCAGCATGGGATGGTAATTAGAGGACTGCAAGAAATGGAATTAATAGTAATACATCCCCATGTACCTCAAAGACAGCAAAGAAAATGAGGCTACTCCTTGCCCTGAGAGTTTACTTACTGCAACCTAAAACAACAAATCATTTGCTATATCCCATAATTACAGTTTCAATTGGCTGGGTTCCAGGGACCAATTGTACAGGCATCATCAACATGGTATTCTGAACCCATTTCCCTTTCCTTTGGAGCTAGAACCCTTATCTTAACTCTGACAGCAAAAACTGGTAGCTTTTGGGCATGATGCTAAGCACCCTGTTCAAATTTGCTGATGATACCAAGATGTGGGGGGATGTGGGCACAATAGAAGGGAGCAACAGGCTACAGTCGGACCTTGACAGGTTACAAGGATGGGCAGAGGAGAACAGGATGGGGTTCAACACAGACAAGTGCAAGGTGATGCACCTGGGGAGGAACAACCGGCACCATA
>NW_005842466.1:919912-923712 GCF_000455745.1 Alligator sinensis
AGCGCCGCCAGGAGTGACCAGGAATAACGGTCACAAGCTGGCGGAGGGAAGGTTTAAGTTGGACATCAGGAGGCGCTACTTCACGGTCAGGGCGGCTAGGGGCTGGAACCAGCTTCCAAGTGAGGTGGTGCAGGCTCCCACCCTGGGGGTTTTTAAGAGGAGGTTAGATGACCATCTTGCTGGGGTCGTTTGACCCCCAGTACTCTTTCCTGCCATGGCAGGGGGTCGGACTAGATGATCTGCCCAGGTCCCTTCCGACCCTAGAAACTATGAAACTATGAAACTAAGCATATTTATTTGGACTAGCTTTGTTAATCTGTGGTATGTTTTTGGTTGTCAGTTTATTTCTAGCAGCAACACGGTTCATTTATATCATGGAACCTAATATGGGTAAATCATGGGGCTAACTAGACAGTATTTTGTACCTGTGGGGAGCTCCATAGGCTTTCATGGCAATGATTTAGCCTCAGAGAGAAAAGGACTCCAGTATTTTAAACTGTTCTTAACATTGCCTTCCTGCTACCATTATAGATGCTATATGATCTCTAGGACCTGACCCTTTTGGGGAGCAAAAAGGGGCTAAGCAGTGTGTGGCAAGGGTTTAGGTGGTGTTGTATGATCTCCAGGTGGGCTCAAGGTAGCATAATTGCTCTAGCACGGCAACTCATGCCCCTCCTTAACACAGGAACAATATTAAGGGGGAAAGGAGCATGCCTGATGTAGTGATCCACTCCAACAATTGCTAAATTCCATCTTAGGAAGCATTATTAGCCACCCACTGGTTACTCAAATTGTCCCCCAATGTAGCTGGCCCTCAAGAAGACCCCAGACTGCAATCTCATACCCCACAGAGTGCACCCTCAGCAAGCCTGCAGGTGACACCAAGCCGGGGGGAGTAACAGATATGCTGGAGGACAGGACTAGGATTCAGAGTGACCTAGACAAATTGGAGGATTGGGCCAAAAGGAATCTCATGAGTTTCAATAAGGACAAGTGCAAACTCCAGCACTTAGGATAGAACAATCCCTTGCACCAGTACAGGCTGGGGGGTTGACTGGCTGGGCAGCAGCTCTGCAGAAAAGGACCTGGAAGTTACAGTGTACAATAAGCTGAAAAGAAGCCAGTAGTATGTCCATGTTGCCAAGAAGGTTATCGGCATACTGGGCTATACTGGTAAGGGGGTTGCCATAAGGTCAAGGGAAGTGATTATTACCTTCTATTCAGCAATGTTGAGGCCACATTTGGAGTACTGTGTTCTGTGGGGCATGTGACTTCTGAGGAGAGGCTGAGGGGACTCGGCTTATTTAGTCTAGCGAAGAGAAGACTGAGAGGGGATTTAATAGCAGCCTTCAACTACCTGAAGATGGTTTGAAAGAGGATGGAGCTAGACCAGGGGTTGCCAACCGGGGCTACGTGTATCTTTGGGGGTACTTGGGACAGTCCCAGGGGATATGCACGGCAGCACAGGGAAGCGGTGTGTGGTGGCGGCGCAAAGTGGTGAATGGCGGCCCCTGCCGTTGCGACCAAGCTGCCCACTCTTGCCATTCACCACTGCGTGCCACTGCCAGCTTCATGTCTGGCCAGCCATAAGAACCCCCCACCCCCACCACTTGTGCGCTGGCCATCAGCACACCTCCCCCCACCTGGAAGGGGTACACTGCAGACGGGATACCCATCAGAAGGGGTACAACTCCTTAAAAAAGGTTGAAAACCCCTGAGCTAGACTGCTCTGAGTGGTAACAGATGACAGAACAAGGAGCAATAGTCTCAAGTTGCAGCAAGGGAACTTTAGATTAGATATTAGGAAGAATTTTCCACTAGGAGGGTAGTAAAAATGGAACAGGTTACCCAGAGAGACTGGAATCTCCATCCTTGGAGGTTTTTAAGACCCAGCTAGACAAAGCCTTGGCTGGGATGATCTAGTTGGGCAGGGCGTTGGACTACATGACCTCCCTTCCAACCCTAATTTTCTATGATTCTATGATTTCAAGCTCTTACCAGATGCATCCGTCACGATGAGCTCACTGTCATATATTCAATTTTAATGACGGTCAAGTAAGAATATGAGAGTAAAACAGGTTGACATGGAAGGAGTCTTATTTTCAGAGTGTTTGCACCACCTGTGTCTTCATATAAACTTGTGTGAATCAAAGCTCTTAAATGTAATCCAACTATTTGTATTTTCCATGAACCAGATTTGACAAACTGTCTGTCCCACTCTTCAAAATTAAATTTGTTT
This sequence comes from Alligator sinensis, assembly GCF_000455745.1. Taxonomy (NCBI): domain Eukaryota; kingdom Metazoa; phylum Chordata; order Crocodylia; family Alligatoridae; genus Alligator; species Alligator sinensis. The sequence goes on from NW_005842466.1 coordinate 922,152, forward strand.
TTCTTCATCCCAGGCAAGATTTCAGGAGATAATTCTTGCATTTGATTCAAATTGCAACGTGTCCTGATTGTAAATGGTTTTAAATAAGGAACAAAGTTGCAAAGTGCCATTTCATAGAAAGGGCTTTAGTTGTCATCAGCTTATGAATGGATAGAATCATCTTCAAAATCCACATCTGTGAATAAACAGATATTTTGCACTGCTACGGAGACTAACTGCTTATAATAATGACTTAATTCTCATAAAAGCCTTACACATAAATAATTCCTGATTTCTTATCTAGTGTAATCACTACACTGTCTCTTTTCTCCCAAGCCCTAATTACAGAAGATGCTGTCTCTGGAATGCAACACAATTTCATCTCCTTCAACTTCAACAGGACCTGAGGGCACCTAGCACATCACATGCTTAAGCTCTCCAAAATATCTACATTGAAAATCCTGTGAACATACAAAAGTTTTGTAATAGACCATGAGGCTCCCATGAACCAAAGCACTTAGGCTTGTGATTAACGACAAATATATGGACAGTTCCCCTAGTCAACAGAACTAGTGGTGCGATTAAGTGTTCACTGAACTGTAGCGTGGCTCCATAGAATAAGGCCTAAGAAGCTTTGTAGTACACTGGACAAATTCCCTAAACTCTTTTATAGCAGAACTAAACCCTGTCTGCCTATAATGCTGACCCTGACTCTTCAAAATGCCTTGCACAGCCAGACACGCAACTGGACACTGAACATTTGGCAAAACAGGAAACATGGGGATGTGTGAGCCCCCAGACATCTAGTTTAGTAGCAAGAAAAAGAATATCTGAGTAGCAATCTGGGAAAGCACAGACTCTAAGTATGTGAGGCAGCAGCAGAAAGTTAGGAAAGGGAACCAGAAAGTAAACTAGGAGGAGCTACTCAAGGAATTGAGGGAAAGACCAGAGAAGAAATGTGTGTCAAAATAGTGTTTCCTGATGAAACACTAACAAAAAAGATAAAACACTAACAAAGTCAATATACATCTGAACAAATAAACCCCTAAACCACTGTGCTCAGGCTTTTAGCCCTGTGGGCTAGATGAATGGCATGGTGCCAGTCTGTGGGCCAGACTGGGTTCCATACCACTCACCATGCTGGGATTGGAGCCTGGATGCCCCACGCTGAGGTCCGCCCAGCTGGGATCAGGCTCTGGAGACCCTGCATAACCTTTGACTGGGTAGGATTAGGCTCCAGGGGCCTGTACCACCTCTGCTCAGCTAGGAGTGGGCTCCTGAGGCCCTGCACCACTGCCATGTGGTCAGGATCAGCCTCTGGGGGCCCACACTGCCCCCCATGTGCTTCCCTGCATACCCAACCTAGAATGTAGGACCATGTCCAATAGAGCTACCCAGGGATTTGTGGGAAGCCCTTCAGACTAGATGACATGGCACCGCAGGGCAGATCTGGTTCACAGGCTGAGGCTTGAGCACCCCTGCCCTAAACTATATCTAGTAACAGATGGAGAACAGGAACACTCATGAGGTGTCTTATAAATGATAATGTCTCCTTTAAAGTAGCTAGGAAAAATGTCGTGTA